>NC_027754.1:21531424-21534884 GCF_000695525.1 Brassica oleracea var. oleracea
GGGGGGGGGGGGGGGGGTGGGGGGTAAAGTTCTCTGTGACAGAACATTTCCAAAAAATGGAAGCAGGTCGAATGCAATCTCCGCCTGGTGTTTTCTTCTACTATGATCTTTCGCCGATTAAGGTCCGTTTTGGAGTTTGGTTTCTTGTGTTAATCCTAAAGACATTCTAACTTTGATTGTTGTTTGTTTGATTTAGGTGATATTTGAGGAGCAGCATGTGGAGTTCTTGCACTTCCTAACAAATGTTTGTGCTATAGTAGGAGGTATCTTCACCGTATCAGGAATAGTTGATTCGTTCATATACCATGGACAAAGAGCAATTAAGAAGAAAATGGAGATTGGTAAATTCAACTGAGTTTGTTTGTCTTATTATTATTTTTTATATATATATATATATATTCTTCTCACTTTCTTGTTCAGAGACTGGTTAACCTTGAACGGGGGTTTTACAGTTAGACATTAGGTTTGATGATGAGTCTGGCAAACAATGCTATCTTTGGTTGACTTTGAAAGGAACTGAGAAAGTTTTACTTTACCTTATAAATTATTTTTCTTTTCTTCAGGCAAAGTTAAAAAAGGGTAATTTGATGATGTGTTGTTCTACTTGAGTTTGATATTCATTTAATACACAAAAATCTTAAACTTTTGTTTTCAACAGTTTAAACAAAATACATAATGTTCAAAAACACATACATAAAGCTTGATATTTTAGTTCATAGTTAAAATATGATACCGCATTCGTTGCCTTTCACTTAGTTTGATATTTTAGTTCATATAGTCAAAATAAAAGAGGCTTGATTATGAATCTACGCTTTTACTGGTATCATATTGAGTGTGCATCTTTAGAAACTCGATTGAAATACATACCTTGAGAAAAAAAAAATTCAAATATCATCAAGCTCTGCCATTAAACTTGGCAGCTAAAAAGTTAAGAATTTTACATTGCACATTTGCCAAAACATAACGTTGAAGTAATCATTCCAACACAAGGTGACATGAGGTTGACGCTCTTTTCCAACTCTTCCAGCAAGAAAAGTTGCTTTCTTCAACCGTCCAGCGTTCTGGAGGATGTATGTGGCCCACTTGTTTCTCATCTTCTCGTTCCCATTCGTATTCTGTCCACATGAATGTCTCAAGATGGAACAACAAACATTCTGGTACACGTTTCGTCTGATTCCATTCCCATTCCACCGGAAAATAATCACAAAATAACTGACAACAACACAATTAATATGATATTATTAGATCATCAGAATATATGAAATAACTTGTTGCGATTGCTTACGCTGATGAGCTTGAGTTTTTGCAATTTAGGAGAGTTATCGAGCATTAACCAAAGATTCCCCACATTTAGTTCATTTACATGTAGCTCCAAAGATACCAGCTGATAAAAGATAGGATACTTGATCTGTGGACGGATAAAAAACATTGTTAAACAATGTGGCAGATAAAAATTAAATTAATTTTTTTTTACCGTTAAGGGTAAATCTAAGGAAAGACACTTGGCTGAAGTTAGAGATGCAAGAATGTTCTCATTCTTCACATAATGAAGGCACCGCAATAGTGTAGGTCACCACATCGTAGTTCATAATTCGTGTCACATACAAATCTTGAAGCCTAGGGCAGCCAGAGAAAAGGTTGGAAACAGATGCTTCATCTATGAATATTATATTACGTCGTAAAGATACAGCTCTCTAAGTGCATTTAAACAGACCCGAGAAGGAAACTCTAAATGAACGTCATACATGAGCTTCAGTGTATGGAGTGTATTGTTATAGCTACACAATACACTAGGAAACCTGAATGCCTCCTCTAGATCCTCACGGAGGTGATACAACGCTAATTTACGCACATGGTGCGAAAAACCAATTCCAACCAATATTCCAATATCAACAGGACCGTATCTTCAATGTTCAAAGACAGACTTTCCAGAAATGGAGCTTTATGTAAAATCAGCGAGCTGTAAACATCCTCTGAAGACACCATGGACGTAATCAAAGTTGAGATTTGGCACCATCTTCCAAAGATATCTCCACCGTTTAGACAAAACACTCGTGGCTATGAGCTCTTTTGTTCGAAGTGAAGACAATATATGCACAAGCAAAACTTCAGGTAACTCACTGATCCTGTCCTCGTTTTCATTTCCTAAGCTATCAAAAACCAAAATAAAATATATCAGTTTTAGGTCTCTAACGAAATTAGGGTTGAACATAGAAAGGCATTCAGACAAAAAAAAAAGAAACAGAGAAACGAAACATACCATTGTTGTTGTTCCATTGTCGTTGAGACAACAGTACAGTTTTGAGAGTACTACTTGAGATTTATGACTTCCCAGTGCAAACGCATGAATACGGGTAATGCTTAAATAATGATAATGTTGACGATTCAGCTTCATGACTATTCAATTGTGTTGATAGTAACAAAGTGCATAGAATCTCGAGAAGAAAGAAGACGAGGAAGTATGGAAATCCAAGGTTGTTGATCATTTCGGAAACATTCTACGATATCCTATAACGGCCGAGTAAGTTCATGAGTATCTCCTGGCCACCTAAAAATCCCAATATATATTAGCCCTGTTCGTTTCATTCTCGCGGCGGTTGCGACCAGCGACTGAAATTTCTTCATTATTTTTATCTTTAATGGTTGCTCGGAGGGAGGAGGAGAGACGCAGCGATCAAAAACTACACGGATTCGGCAAATTCCGTTGACGCCAAAAATAACATCGACCAATTATCTTGATTCTCTCTCCTCTGCGTCTTTCCTCTGCATCTCTCCTCTGCGTTTAAAAACTGATTCTGTTCAATTTTCTTCCCTCTTTTTCTTTAGAATTGACATCGCAGCCGCTGGTCGCGCGTTAATGAAAAGAACAGGGCTATTGTGTGCTGCGACGACAAGCAAAGAAACTAATAGTCCTATTAACAATAGAGTTTGAGCAAGACGTTTATTCGTTGCGAGGACTTCTAAACCATAAGTTATTGCTGAGAAACTTAAACCACAGACGAAGAGGATCGGTTATTGAGACAAGTTGATGAAAAGTGACGTTGATAATCTATACATGAAGCAGAGCAAACAATAGAGTTTGAGGAAGCCGTTTATTAGTTGCTAGGACTTTGTTAAATAAGTCTTTGCTGAGAAGCGTAAACCACACACGAAGAGGATAGGTTATTGCGCACGAAGTTGATCAGTTCTGACGTTGATAATCTATAAATGAAGCATAGAAAATCCTTAATGTTCATTACTCTGTTTTATTGGCCTCTGTTACATTAAACTCTGTTTTTTATTAGGGATCCTTGTGTGACAAGGATCATATCGAATATTCCCATTGTTAAGATAAGGATAACTTCCATTATGTTAGGGATATTTCCTATTCTTGTTTCATGAAGATCTTCCTTTTCGGTTATATATATACATTTTAAACCCTATTCTAGTTCAATAAGAAGATATATTCAGATCACGAGTC
>NC_027754.1:21534984-21537085 GCF_000695525.1 Brassica oleracea var. oleracea
AAAAGACACACACGATTTTCCCCTTTGTCCACAACACGTTATCAGCATCTTATAAATGCTTTTTTAAATGCTTTTGTGGTAAATGTTGATTGGATAATAACGAGCATAATGCTTATGCTAATGCGCTACCAATCACGCCCATGGTTGGTGCTAGTTTCTGATATTTTCTATTATAATAACGATTGTTACATTTTTTTTTTTTGAAACACTATAACGATTGTTACATAAATCAAGTTCTTAGTCTTGCAACTCAAGTAGATGTATGTATATTCAGATCAATCAAACTCGCAATATTGCCCTTTGAAAATGAAGTCGACGCAGGCTTACTAGTTCTACATTTAGCTAGGCTTGTAATGAAGCCCACAATAAAATTATTTCTACTTGGGTTACTTTCGGCCCATATTAAAATGGTTAACTTGTGAAATGTGATTGGAGCCTGGAGGAGGGGAAATGTGTTTCGTAAATATGAATCACGCTCATATTATGAAAGGGAGGATAAACATACAACTGTTAAAGCCACACGTGGGATAGTGAGACTCTTGTCGGCTAAATAGTTACTTCGTTCCTCTGAAAAGTTACTTCCCTAACTATACAGGCTGCTTTCTTTTTTGAACTTTATGTCTTTGTATCTTCGTACGTAATATTTTTAATTTATTCATATTCCATTTATTTCATTAGGATGCACGTTTTTAAAAAAAAAATATTTCAAAATTATATATTTGTTTTTTCGAAAATCATATATTTTATCTATTATTAAATTTTTTTATTAACTAATAAAGATTAATTGTAAATCTCAGAAAATCTTAATTGTATTTATTGAATTATTATAGATTTAGAATTATGAGAAATATATAAATCACAAGTTATGTATTTATGGTTAAAATTTAATATGTTTTGAAAATATGAAAACATAGAGTATTTTTAAAATGGAAAAAATATTTACATATTCCCTTAATTTTTTTTATGACGGTTTAAAACTTTGCACATAAATTAAAAAAGCTAACAAGATACCTATTTTAAACTTTTTCATGAATGTTAGTACCCTCCATTTTGACTGAATTTGTTTGCTAATTATAAAGGTAGAAAAGGTATAACTTGCCATTTTGCATCAAATTTTGCAAACGTTAAATATAAAACGTCGAGTAAAAGAGAACAGAGAAAGTTTATAGTAGTAATTTAGTATCCATTTTTTTCTTTTTTTATATATATTAATATCCGTTTATCTTCTTCTTTACTTTCAATGCATCTCCTTGTCCTTACTCAATTACAAGGAGTCCTTTTATGAAGTGAATTTTCACTGACAACTTTGAATTTATATGTGTATTAACAATTAACTTCTTGTTGTAAAACAATAGATTTAGAGCTCAATGTTTTTGTGTATTATTAATCATAACATGGGTTTCTTTATATAAGGATTACAAGTCATAGAAAAATGAAAATATCCAAAAACCTAAACCAATTAGGATTAGGAAAACTACTAATACATAATAATGGAAATATAACAATTACAAAGAAAAAGAAATATAGTTTCCTTTTCTCCAAAGCATAAGCCGTCTCTCTCTCTCTCTCTCCTAAGGTCACGGCCGCCTCTCTCTCTCTCTCTCTAGGGTTGGGCCGTCTCTCTCTCTCTCTAAGTGTATGGACCAGTTATGGACCGAGCCGGTTATAGATCGAGCCGGTTATGGACCTCAATCAATTGATTTATAACACTCCCCCTTGGATGCCATAACCATTCAGGGATTATAATACGCTTAATGTTGCCTCATTAAAACTTTATCAGGAAAACCCAATGGGACAAAACCATGATGAAGAAAAAAGAGTACAACATGTACTGCTCCCCCTGATGTGAACCTCAGTGTAGGTTCTTTAGTCTACGCATCTGATGCGTGATCTTTCCTGGACGTGCAGGAAGGGATTAATCAAATCAGCCAAGTTTATTACTGAACCGTAATTGGATCATTTTGATCTTTCCGGTCTTTTCTCATGTCTTCTGACATCGTGTGTACATGGTCAAGAAGTGAACCTTTGCTGTCGACCACTCTATACTTTGGTCAGACATGTACGACTATGGTCCGCGACCAAAAACATCCTCACGGATACT
>NC_027754.1:21537152-21537386 GCF_000695525.1 Brassica oleracea var. oleracea
TTTTCTCTATACTACCATCGACTATGCACTAATCTGATCGATCCATGTTGAGTCATAGACTTCTTTTATACATGTTCATAACTTGTCTCATGAGTGTCCAACATCATGACTTGATCAATGATCATTGTTGTAATGAATTTTACAATCTTATCAAACTATGGCACTGTGGCCAAATACACTCATGAATCTCACATGTGGTCATCGATCTCTATTTCCTTAGGCAATGCCATATTT
>NC_027754.1:21539461-21548586 GCF_000695525.1 Brassica oleracea var. oleracea
TTTAGGCGATTTCTTTATCAATCATTCACATTATCAAGTAAGATCAGACAAGATATAATAGTAATGAACTCAAATCAATTCTATTATTATATATAAAATCGTGAATGAAAATTAGGTTTAAAGCAAAACACAAATCAAAGACTTAAAACACAATTAGCATGTCGAGATCTTTCTTTAGTCAATAGACATGCCGGCCACACCATCAGTTACATTGGACACAGCTGCCTTGGATTCATCCTGATCAATATCAGTCTTATTTGCTTCAGGATATCTCATCTCACTATTTCTTTTTAGCAACTGATTACTCTGCTCAGTTAGTAATAGGCATGAGAGCAGATCATTATAGGTGGTGAAACCTTTTTCTCTATGGATATGTTATAACAATAGATCCCTTGGATCGACTGTGAGGAAGGTCTTTTCCAGTAAATCCTCCTATGTTACCACTTCACCACATAGTCTCATTTTGTAAACGATTTTGGACAAAACAAAATGATATTCATCCAGAGACTCAAAGTCCTGGAATCTGAGACTCATCCATTCATGCCTGACCTTTGGTAATAACACCATTGTGTATCTGGATTTTTGTCCAAAGGTCACGAGGATTCTCAATATTTAGGTACTGATTTCTTAGATCCTCAGTGAGATGATGGCGCATAATTGTTATGGCCCTATACTTTTCACTTTAAGTTGCATAATCACCCTGAATGATACTCCTTCTGAGTCCTCTTGATTTCAGGACAACTGAAGTGTTCATTGTCCATCCTAGATAATTTTCTCCAGAGGGATTTAGAATGGCATAATCCAAAGGCTCAAATCTCGGCATCTGAAACCATATTATCAATCAATTTATGATTTAAGATGCAACCAATTCAAAATAATCAGTGCATATGATTTCATAAGTCTCTCGACCAAAACACTTTACTACTCGATCATGGTGCGAAACAAGTCGAGAATGCTAGGTCTATATGTGATGCTTAGGCCACACGACCATGTAATGTGATACAACGATCCTAGAGATCGGTTCATGAGATATGCAAGCAAGGTCACACGACCATTCAGATATGGTGTCTCTCTAGGCCACACGACCAAGATATGATGCATTAAGCCACAGGGCTTTCAATCATATGATGCAAACAATGTGATCTATCAAGGGCACAAGGCCGCGAGTATGAACAATGCATCGGAATGGTTAGGCCTCACGGCCAAGAAAGAGAAGCCACACGGCCAAGATTCAATTTAGGGTTAATGCATATATTTTTACATGTAATTGCAATCCTAAGGTGGTTGATTTCTATCAGTTCATGATTCAATCAAAACAAACAAACAAATCAATCGGCCAAGTAATAGAACAAGCCACACGGCTATTTAGTTCAATTCAACATCATCCCTAAAATTAGATCTATGTTCAATTGCAATCAATCAGTAGTGATCAGGTTCGGATATGGATGCAACAAGGCCACACGGCCACGGATGATGATCTAGAACAATTTAACCTAGAATGTATTAAGGCCACACGGCCACAATCTAATTCGATTTCAAAGTGATAAAACAAGGTCATTAGGGTTTTAATCAAGTCAATCAAGCAATTCAGATTCGAGTTTAAACAATCCTAGCAATCTTTCTAGGTGATCAAATAAAACACAATTAAGTTTCAAATCAAAATTAAAACCGATTTTCCAATTTAGAGTTAGGGATTTCGAAACTTTGATCTTTGATCAAAAGGATTTGATTTGAGATTCAAAACCTTTAAGGTTATGATTTTAATTGATCAATGGATCAATCTCAATTTAGGGTTTAGGGGATCGGACTTATTCGAGCTCCGATTTACTCTTTTAGGGGATTGATCTATTATCCTATGGCTTTAGTTTTAGAGATTATATTTTAGGGTTTCAATCTTTACAAACAATCTGAATTCAATTCTCATGTTAGGGTTACCTTTTGTTTGCAGATTGTAGAAACCGGACCACCAAGAGAACCTCGAACGGATGCGAGCTGGTTATGTGCTGATCAAGTCGCGGGCTGGGAGTTTTCACGAACGGAAGCACAAATGAGTTGGAGTTGAAGTCGCGCGAGCTGATCGCTGTCGGGTAGCGAGCTGTCTGATCGGGGAACGCGAGCTGTAGCTGTTCGGGATGCAAGCTGAGAATGGATGGAGCTGAGGCTGAGTTCGTCTAGTATCAGAAACACCTTAGGGCTGGGGCTGATCGGATGAACACGAGCTGGAACGCTTGCAAGAACAGATTAGGGTTCGTCGGGTTAGGGTTCAAGGTCGCCGGCTCGGTTTTAGGTTTAGGGGTTTTTCGATTAGGTTTTAGGCTCAGGGTGTTTAGGGACTATCGTGCTGATAACGTGTTGTAAAACAATAGATTTAGAGCTGAATGTTTTTGTGTACTATTAATCATAACATGGGTTCCTTTATATAAGGATTACAAGTCATAGAAAAATGAAAGTATCCAAAAAGCTAAACCAACTAGGATTAGGAAAACTACTAATACATAATAATGGAAATATAACAATTACAAGGAAAATGAAATAGAGTTTTCTTTTCTCCAAAGCATAAACCGCCTCTCTCTCTCTCTCCTAAGGTCACGACCACCTCTCTCTCTCTCTCTCTCTAGGGTTGGGCCGTCTCTCTCTAAGTGTATGGACCGGTTATGGACCGGGCCGGTTATGGATCGGACCGGTTATGGACATTCATCAATTGATTTATAACACTTATCACAGTATATTAATTGATGAATGTCCATAACCGGTACGATCCATAACCGCGCCGATCCATAATGCGGGAAGCGCCGATCCATAACACTACTCTAATTTTGGCGCTTCCCGCGTGGTTCACCATATATCAATAAATATTTTGAGGCAAGATTTTCTTAATAAAAAATATATTATCAATTTTACCTGTAATTAGTTTACTGAAAAAATAGAATTCCTTTTTCAAATATATTGAACTTACCTTTTTGTAAAGTGATTGATACATAAACATTATGGGTCCGTGAACATTCTGGAAACAAGAAGAACGAATAGGAAATAAACGTAGAGAAATAAAATTGCATGAATGAAAAGGAATGGTTATTCCGTCCCATATTTAACAAAGAATAACTTTGTTCTTTATTTGTTTACAAAAAAAAAAGAATGGTAAGAAATGAGAAAGAAAAATGATTTTTTATGAATAGTGATTTTTTTAGTAATGTTAGAGAATGCATTATTTCTAGTCGTTCTTTGATTTTTTTAGAAATGTTAGGAAACGCTATGTGTAACATATCAAATCTAAGAAGAAAATTAGAGATGTTTTTTACAAATATAAAAAATCGAGTAAGAAATATTTTGTAAACAAGTGAACGGTGAACCAAAACCTAATCTGAACATCTTTACTATTTTCTTTCAAGGATTTTTTACTGTATGCTCCCTTTATATAAAAAAAATTAATATTTCAAAATATAGTATGTTTTAATATTTTTGAAAGTATTCTAAATTTAGAAACTGGTTGGCGGATAATACTTTATTGCATTATTTATGATTCAGTAACTTATATAAATTTATACTGTTGATAATAGTATAATCGATTAAAAAATTAATTGTCAATACTTTTTTTTTCCTTTTTTTTAACCACGTGTTAGTGGTCCAGTGGTTAAACTCAACCTGTGAAATTATGGATTCGAGTGCCGTTGGAAGGTGATTATTTTGAGGGACCTTCGGACCCAATACGGAGAAGCCTACTAACGTGTGGCCATTGGTGGGATTTATATGGGGTGATCACCTGCCCTTCTGGATGCCTCGGCGGGCTCTCCGGCTAAGCTCCGGTGGACGGTCATTGGCGCTAGTCGGATGGATCCTATCGAGGCTCCGGATACCAGAGTCATAAAAAAAAATTAAGTTTTTTAATTCTTGTGTTTTTTTGCAAAACATCTTATACTATTATGGAACAGAGTGAATATATTAATTGATTTTTATAGACTATCTATTTCACTTGTAAAAGTGCGTTACTAATCATATCTAATCTCGTATCATCCCGATGCTCTGCTCTAATCAAACCACAAACCACATAGCAATGAAAATTGTAATTTATGAATTTGAGGATATACTTTATGGAAGAGCACAGTTAATCAAAGACCAAACATGTTTCCCATTGGCGCTTTTTCACCACCAGAAGCAAGTTGCAAAAGAAAGTGAAGCACCCAAAAATATTAAAAATCTTTAAGAAAGGGTTTAACTCCGTTTTTTATCGTGCTGCAAATTGCACTTTTACTTTGGTCATCCAAATTGCGCATTAATCTTCATTAAAAATTGTACACGATTTAATGATATAAAGTAAACAGCTCTGGACCAAAAACGCCTCATACAAGCGGGTTAATAGCTAATGCTTCTTCATTTAAAACCGGTTACAGAAAACCAGCAGATGAACAATCCGGTAAGGTCCGATCGATTACATTTGTCAGCATTGCCAAACTTTTCAAAGACCCTAATGTACTATATTAGTGACGTAAATACTATATTTATCCAGGTCTGGTTTTGATAGTAATTCTATAGACAAACAAAAGGTGGTTTGAGAGTTCAGGCACGCTCTAGTTCTTAAAACTTTCATGTTTTTGGGCTCGTATTATCTAACGACTCACGTGGTCAATCGATACACATATATAAGTCACGTGAGTCAAGTGCAACTATTTCGAACCACCAATCTATAGTTTTTGCTTGTTCTTTTTTTTTTTTTTTTTTTTTTTTTTTTTTTTTTTTGTCAACTGATTTATTACTTGAAAGTTACAATGGTCTGAAGCAAGGATATTACATATTATTGAGACATTATCCTAGCTTTTTTTGCTAACTGATCAACATGATGAACATAGTTTCTAGGAACATGCTTAAAAATAAAATTGTTCAATCTAGCTAAAATAAGGACATCTTGGAATCATCATTGATGCTTCATTGAAGATAAATCTCTTATTTCCTCTTTGCGATGGGATGTCCAAGCTCTTGAACAATTGTGCACAATCACCTAGAAACATTATGTTCTTATAAGATAGAGCGTGAAGCTGTTGAACAGCAAGCAAGATAGCCATTGCTTCGGCTTGTAAAGCCGAGTCTGTGGGTGTGATTGCTGAACTACCTTGGATAAGTAGGGTGCCTTCTCTGCTATATAAGAACCACCCTATTCCAGATAATACAATAGTAGATTTCCAAGATGCGTCAGCAATGCAATAAAGCATTGTTTCTTCTCCGATGATGTCGACGATGGAAGTAGGGCAAGCTGAGGGCGGAAGAAGCTGCGGTAATTCATTAAACTGGTGAGCTTCATCCCAGAGATTCTTGTCCATGATAGATGCACTGATGACATGAGTTATATGCTCTCTCTTATTCTGAAACAGCAACTTGTTTCTCATCTTCCAAATACGCCATCCAAGAAACAATGCTAAATTATTTTTTGCGTTTCCCATGTTCTGCAACAATAATACCTGAGCCAAAGAATAAATATCAAAATCTGCATCCAGGTTTATTGGTAAGTCTGTATGGGAAAGCATCCATATTTCTCTAGTAATAGGGCACTTGACAAGCATGTGAAGAATAGATTCTGTATTTTCCCCACAAACTTGGCAATCTGGAGGTACCTTACATCCTCTTCTTCTTAGATTATCAGCTACTGGTAAGCTATTGTGAAGTATTTTCCACCAGAAGATTTTTATTTTTGTTGGGATGTTACATCTTCATAGCTTCTGCAGTAGTTGATTTCTAGTTTGCGTATGAGAATAGGAAGAAACCTGAGAAATCTGGTTGTGGTGGGTGAATTTTCTTGCTCAGTGTCAATTTTTTTTTGAAGATGATAGCCTGACTTGACTGTATATGAGCCTGTCTTGTTGTATCTCCAATATAGTCTATCTTCTGAGCCTGTTATACTTGGCCTGAGACGCATGATTCTTTGGACATCTTCATGGTGAAAGAGACTGCTCAATAAGGGAAGGTTCCACGAAGTAGTTGTAGGGATGAAAAGATTTTGAACCTTTAGGGATGGGAAGGTAGATTCACCAGGACCTCTGGGAGTTGAAGAAGGTTCTCCTAGCAACCAACTATCTTTCCAAACTCTTATATGCTCTCCATTTCCTAGCGCCCAATGCACTCCCCTGCGGATTAGAGGTTGTGTTTGTATTATGCTTCTCCATGCAAGACTTGATGATTGATAACTTCGGGCTTCCATAAACCCTGTATTTCTGTAGTATTTAGCTCTGTACACTCTGGCTAGTAAAGAAGAGGGAAGGGTCATTAACCTCCAGGCTTGTTTTGCAAGCAAAGCCTTGTTAAATGCATACATATCTCTAAGCTCCAAGCCTCCTTCTTTTTTAGTTAGAGTGATCTTGTTCCAAACTATCCAGGGTATGGAATAACGGTCTTGATTTGCGGACCACCAGAACTTCCTCATCGCTTTCGTTATTTCTTTTATCAGCCCTTTAGGAAGCATGAAACAAGACATTGTGTAAGTTGGTAGTGCCGTGATGACCGCTTTCAAGAGGATTTCTTTTCCAGCTGGAGATAAGAGCTTAGAATACCAGTTATCTAGCTTATTCTTCATCCTCTCTGTTATATACTGGAAAACCTCTTTGCGCCTTCTACCAATATGATCGGGGAGTCCTAAATATTTACCAAAAACCTCCAGTTTTTGTAATACCAAAGAGCTTAGTTATGTTTCCTTGTAATGAAGACGGAGTACCTTTTGCAAATGCTATCGCAGACTTATTGTAGTTGATTTCTTGGCCTGAAGCTCGTTGGTATGTGTGAAGAATTTGGGATAGGTTACGTCATTCTTCCTCGGTTGCTTTGCAGAAAATCAGCGAGTCATCTGCAAAAAGCAAATGAGAAATAGCCGGACCACTTCGAGAAGCTTTAAAACCATGGATTCTCTACTTTTGTATGTTCTGCTTAATTAATCTTGAGAGACCTTCGGTGCATAAAATATATAGGTATGAAGGTCACCTTGACGCAGTCCTCGTGTTGGTGTTATTGTTTTCGTGGGCTTTCCATTGATCAACACCGAATAAGTCACTGTAGTAATGCACTTCATAACCCAATTTCTCCACTGATCACAGAATCTCATCTTCTTCATTACTGCATCTATAAAATACCATTCAACCTTGTCAAAAGCTTTTGCTATGTCTAGCTTCAATGCCATGAATTTGTTTTTAAGGTTCTTAGTGTGCAATGAATGCAGAAGCTCATGGGCTATAAGTACATTATCTGTGATTAGTCTCTCAGGAATGAAAGAAGGTTGGTTTTCTGTAATTATATTATCTAACCATGGCTTCAGTCTCTCAGCTAGCACCTTAGATATAATTTTATATGCCACGTTGGCTAGACTGATAGGTCTGTAATCCCTAATCGAGGCCGGGTTCTCTATCTTAGGGATTAAGCATATGTGAGTCTGATTAATCTTAGAGTCTAGTTGATTCTGCTTAAAAAATAGTTTAACAAATGAGATGACACCTGGTTTGATAATTTCCAAGTGTTGCATGTAGAAGCTTGGTGTCATTCCATCAGGTCCAAGGGACTTCTCCGGGTTCATTTTGAAGACTGCAGATTTAATTTCATCCTCTGTAACTAGAGAAGTGAGCTTCCTTTTGATGTCCGCAGTAACTGTTACAGGAATGCCGTCCATCAGAGAATATCAATATAACTTCCATTTCTCTTATACTATTGTGTAAAATAATGTTGAATATGAGCGTGAATGTCTTTGGCTTTAGACTGAGACTTCCCATGATCGTCTTGAAGGTGAGATATTCTGTTGTAGTGTCTTCTCTGTCTTGTTTTGCTGTGAATTTTTTTTTGTATTTTTATCTCCTGTTTTAAGCCAAAAAACCCTACTCTTTCTTCTCCAATATTCCTCCTCTAGTCTGTATTGTAATTGAAGATGCACCTTCAGACCTGAGAGATAAACATAATCAATGGCAGGCGAAGTATAAGCAAACTGGATTTTATCTTTTAGTTCTTGAATGAGCTTTCCTGAATTGGTATATTGTTTACTTCTCCATCGGGATAAAGCTTTTCTGCACTGTCGTATGAGATAGTGTATATCACCATTGGATAGATTAGCAGACTCTTGTGCACACGCCTATTTCACAGCTTCAAACAGACCAGGGTAAAGTCTTCATCTGCTATCATATCTGAAAAGTTTAGATTTCTTCCAATTATTTCCTTCTGTATTGAGAAGTAAGGGTCTATGGTCTGATCCAATCCAGGGTAAGAGCGTAACTGATGCCATTGGATACATATCTATCCAATCACAGTTTGCAGTAGCTCTATCTAGCTTAGACATTATGGTGTACTTGGATATCTTCCCAACCCAAGTATATTTCCCTCCCACTGATTTGATATCATTCATTCCTAGGGTAGAAAGCATGCGTCTGAATAACGAGTAAGAAGCTACTGACCTAATGATGCCCCCTTGTTTTTCTTCTCCTCCTTTGATGTCGTTGAAGTCGCCTATCATCAATCGGGGCTTGTTCTGCAGAAATCCTGCATACTCAAATTCAATTTTATCGCACCATTGCTTCTGTATGTACTTTATAACTGGGTTTCCATATATATAAGTCAACCAAAAGGTGTTGGTGCCATCTTCTACCACTGCAAGAAAACATCAAGGATTCTGAGGGAAAAAATCGTCGGAATTTCGTCGGAATATCGTTATTCCGACGACATACCGACGAAACACGTCGTCGGAAATAATTCCTCGGAATTTCTTTTTTCCTCGGAAATCCCTCGGAATTTTCCGACGTAATTCCCAGGAAATAAATTTCCGAGGAAATTCCGAGGATCACTAGTTTGTCGGAAATGTCCTCGGAATATACCGAGGGAGAACTTCGTGGGTATAATTCCTCGAAAGTTCATCGATCGATGCGTGTTTGGACATATATACATCGATCGATAGGAGTATACCGACGGACATTTTCCTCGGTTTATTCCGAGGAACTTTTCCCTCGGTATATTCCGAGGGACATATCCCTCGGAAAATTCCGAGGGAGCCGTCCCTCGGAAAATTCCGAGGAACTAGTCCCTCGGTATATACCGAGGGAAAAGTTCCTCGGAATAAACCGAGGAAAAGGTCCGTCGGTATACTCCTATCGATCGATGTATATATGTCCAAA
>NC_027754.1:21550802-21551605 GCF_000695525.1 Brassica oleracea var. oleracea
GTTATACCTCGTTGGTATTCTTCCGTAAGCAATCTCGTGTTCGGATCCAAATGAGGTCGATCGATCCAAGAACGAAAATAATTTGAAGAAGACATATTTTTTATGAATCAAATTCGTGTGTAAATAGAGTAAGAGGGAGGATGAAGATATGGAGTGAAAGAAGAGGAAGAGGAGTGCTTGTATTTATAGTTTAAATCCTGCCGACATACCGAGGAAATTCCGACGGAAAAGGCTAGTTCGTCGGAATTTCCTCAGAATTTTGTAAAATCCCCCAACGGCTCTCCAACGGCTATAATATTTCCTCGGAATTTATCGGTTTTTTCCGAGGAACACATTGTTCCTCGGAATTTCCTCGGAATTCCGTCGGTATATTCCGAGGAAATTCCGAGGAATCCCAATTTTGTGTTTCCTCGAAATTTCCTCGGAAATTCCTCGGTATATTCCGAGGATTTCATTTTCCGTCGGAATGTCCGTCAGAATACCGCTGTTTTCTTGTAGTGTACACACATATTTGTACAATACAAAGTATGGTCATTCAAATAAGATATCTTGACCCTATCATTCCCAAACATAGCGGCACCCCCACTACTACCAAAAGCTGGTACTATTTTTACATTCCAATATCCTAGTTCAGATGCTAAGCTTTGTACTAGACTAATTACATTCTTAGTTTCTACTAGAAGCATTATATCATGATTATAGTTCAGATGCTAAGCTTTTGCTTGTTCTGCAATTTGCTAACTTGAAGAGATAGGCTATGAATGTTTCTAACCGCCCCGCACTTAACAGTAACAAAAATCTCA
>NC_027754.1:21551641-21578660 GCF_000695525.1 Brassica oleracea var. oleracea
ATATATATATATATATATATATATATATATATATATATATATTTTTATAACGGTTAAAACTGCACCGCGGTTGTATCGCTTCTCCCGCACCGCTCAATCTGCTGTTACCATTCGGAGCAATAAGCTTACAAAAAGATGTTTCTTTCACTTTCCTCATCACCGTTCACTATTGACTTTCTTCGGTTGGATTTTCATTACATTTATTATAAGTATTAGTGGTCACATTTTGTTCATGTATATTATTTTTGATGACGTAGATCACACTCTTTTTATACATGACTATCCCTTTAATTAATATATTTTATTTCATCATGCATCAAAAGCTAATACTTTGGTTTATACGAAGTTATAGCTTTTTAGGATTTTATATAAATTACAAGGAAAATATCACCAGTTCGGGCAGAGCGGTAAAAAGACGTTATATTTGATGAACAAAACTTATATTCACTCCTAGGATAAACCTTTAAATTCACTTCACTTGCTAAGAATCAATTAAAGTGTCACGTAAATTATTAAATTAAAAATATTATTTAAAAAATAATAATAATAATTAAAAGAGAATAACGTCAATTTTAACGATGTTAACGCCGACAGTTAAAATCTAAACCCTAAATCTTAAATTCTAAACCCTAGATCCTAAATAATTAACTCAAATCATAGTCAAACCATATACCCTAAATCCAAACCGTATACCCTAAATTCAAATCTTATACCCTAAACCCAAACCGTAAACCCTAAACCCAAACCTAGACAGTATAGGATTTGGGTTTAGAGTCAATGGTTTGAATTTAGGTTTAGGGTCTATGATTTGAGATTAGGGTATAAGATTTGGATTTAAGGTTTACGGTTTGGGATTAGGGTCTACGGCATATGGTTTGGGTTTAGTGTCTAGGATTTGGGTTTAGGGTTTAGATTTTAAGATCTAGAATTTAGGTTCTAGAATTTATGATTTAAATTTAAGGTTTACCCGCCGGCGTTAGCGTCGTTAATATTGGCGTCATTCTTTTTAAATTATTATTTTTAAATATAATATTTTTATTTAATAATCTATGTGACATTTTGATTGATCTTTAGAAAATGATGTGAAATTAAAGGTTCACACTAGGGGTAAACCTAAGTTTTGTTTACTATCCATTTGCATACATAAAAAAATGTCGACTGTATTTATTCTTAACGATTAGTCTGACCCCTATAAATATATTGGATATGTGCAATTTAATAAAAAAATACTGTATTTGCAAAATATTTTATTTGTTCAATACAGTGGCGGATCCAAAAAAATTATTTATCGGTGTCATAAATAAATTAATTATTTAATTTAAAAATGTTTTTTAAATAATTTAAATTAAAATACTATTTAAATAGTGATTATGTATGATATTAGTTTTTATATTTTTTATTTAAAAATAAAAATGTATTATATATAAAATTCTTGTAAATAAGGTAAAAATTGTTACCTTATTAACTAAAAAACTAAATACAATATTTAATTTGAATTTAGAAACCCAAATAAATAAATAAAGACAGTAAGAAATCAAAATTATCCACCCAAAAGACTAATTTCGATCCAGAAAAAAGGTTTTGGGCTTTTGGCCTGTAACAAAACTAATTAAAAACAGATAATACCACTTTCTTAATACGACATTTCATTTCTACCACAATCAACTTTAACTTTAAAATATTAATAGGTAAAAGACTATTATACCCTGACTAATCAAAGGAGATGGAGAACTAGTCGTCGTCTCCGACCTGGCGAACGCCTCCACTTACGAGTCCATCGCCGCCGGATTGAGCTCCATGCTCATCGAGAATTGTCAATTCACCATGATTTTATCCACCTCCATAGCTATTCTCATCAGCTGCATCGTCATGCTCGTCTGGTGAAGATCCGCCGGCTACGGGAGCTCGAAACGCGTCGAGCAGTTTAAGCCTTTGGTGATCAAGCCGCCGACTGATGATGAGGTTGACGATGGGAGGAAGAAAGTTATGATCTTTTTCGGTACAGACTGGAACCCCATAAGGGTTTGCTAAAGTGAGTTTCTTTGAGATTCAAAATTCAAATAAATTGGAGAAGATGATTGAATTCGTTTTTACAGGCTTTAGGAGAAGAAGCTAAAGCAAGATACGAGAAGACGAAAAGCTTGTAGATGGCATGAACATGACCGAAGAAATGTTAAGCCCGACCTCCTTTTCTCGCCAAGTTAACGAACAGATCGCTTTAGCTAAAGCCTTTGTTGTCATCGCTAAAGAAAGCAAAAACCTTCAGTTCGCTTGGGACCTTAGCGCTCAGATCCGCAACTCTCAGCTGCTTCTCTCCACTGCCGCTTCTTCCAGACGTCCCTAGACGGTTCTTGACTCTGAAGTCTGAACCCACTATCCGCGACATGGCTGTCTTGCTTTACCAAGCTCAGCAGCTTCATTACGACAGCGCCACTATGATCATGAGGCTCAATGCTATTACTCAGTCTTTGGAAGGGCAGATGAGTTCTGTTACAGAGAAAAGTGCTAAGTATGCTCAGATTGCTGCTGAGGAAGTGCCCAAGAGTCTTTACTGCCTTGGTGTTCGTCTCACTTTCAGAACTCTAAGTTACAGGGGAAGCTATGCTGTGGCTTCTAAGCTCACCCATAACAGTCTTTACCATTTCTGTGTGTTTTCTGATAACATTGTTGATACTTCGGTTGTGGTTAACTCCACTGCTCTCAACTCCAAGGTAAAGATATGCTTGGTTAATGTATATTACATTTATATCTACCAATTATGTTGATTGGTTTCCAGACTATCAGTTTTCAATCAGCTTAGTTCTCAGTTATAGGTTTCTGATTACCATCATGGTTGTAGATTCTTCTCTTGGCATCTTTAGTACAGTGTGATGAATGAGCAATAAGTTTTATGAATACTTTTTTTTTGGCAGAAAAATTCCGATTTACTGCTGAGTTTATTGAAATGAGGCGAGCAGCATTGGATATATTTGTTAATTGGATAGCATTACACCCTGAGCTTCAGCATAGTGAGGATCTTAGGTCCTTCTTGCAAGCTGATGAAGAGGTATGATATCTCAACTTTTACCTTTCTGGCATAAAAAAAAATTATGGTTGCATTTACTGTCTCCCCCCATGAGGGACTATACGTTGCATTATATAGAAGGTTATTGTCTTTCTGCTTGAGAGTTTTACTTTCTCTTCAGACAATGGAAAGATTCAGGTTTCAGGAAACTGGTATATTCAAGGCGAAGCCTGCTGATCTAATGCAAATGTTTAGGGTAAGCATACTTTTTTCCTTTCCATGTAAAAATAACATACAAGACCCATCAGCGGATTCATGTTGGGATTGGAGCCAATGATGGACTCACTATAACATTATGCTCTGATAGTGTTTAATGGTGGCAACTGTTAAGAGTTCAGAGTTAACACTATAATTAGTTACTTAGCTATACCGTGGGTGGAAATCCATAACGCAAGATCAAGACATCTTACATGTGGAATTTATAACTGATTTCATTCACTCTTTTCCCCATGCTCTTGATTAACTTGGTATTATCTTAATGCCACATCTGCTCAATTGACAGGATGTGTAATCAAAAGTTAGTGATGCTGTTCTCGGAAAGGAAAAACCTGTCGAAGAAACTACTCCTGAATACGAGAAGCTTAAACATTATGTTTTTGAGCTTGAGAACCACTTAGCTGAGGCTCAGAAGCATGCATATCGCCTCGTCAAGAGGCATAGAGGTAAATAACAATGTCTGTACTCTTAGTTTGAAGTATGAAAATTCTCTTATACTTTCTCAAAGGCATGTATGGATCTTTGTATGTGATGTTTTGTTAACCTGATGGCAGAGTTGGGTCAGTCACTGTTGGATTTTGGCAAGGCTGTAAAACTTCTTAGGGCTTGTGAGGGTGAACCTACAGGAAAAGCCTTCTCTGATATTGGAACTAAATCTGAACTGTTATCGATTAAGCTCCAGAAAGTGGTACTAATTTTTGTAAGATATTGCTAAGCATAGATCATCTCTTTCCATCTTTTTCAATTAGTAAAATGATGCATGTTGAAATACCTTACACTACTTGTAGGCTCAACAAGTTTTGATGAGCTTTGAGGAACCGTTGAAGGATTATGTTCGTTATGTGCAATCCATCAAGATGATTTTCTCTAGCTTTTGCCTTTGGGATTAGATCCTGTTTATGCACACTAGACATGTCTGGACATTAAACTCTACCCTCTTGCTTTCGTTTTGTGTATTCAAGGCGACAATAGCATAACGAGGCACTGCATTCAGGCAACATTGTGAATTGGCAGAAACAACAAAGTTAAAGGAAATAAACCTGTATGATATCTGTTCTGAGTCAAATATACTTTGGAACATTCTATAAACCCTTCTCTTTTACTTGCAGTGACAAACTCATGCTCACACGTTCTGACAAAGTAGGAGAAGCTGAGAAGGAATACAGAGAGGTAACAACAACAACTCCAACTTAAAATGATTTCTCTTTGACCATATCTGGTGGTGCTTAGGAAGCAACGATAAGATTTGAGAGGATGGTGAAGAGAATGAAAAGAGATAGTGAGGTTCTCAATGCTCAATTATACCTTTTTATAAGGCCTTGTAAAACAAACTATAAAAGAATGATGTTCTTTAATAAGCAAAAAAATGGTGGAAAGTTGGTTAATTTGGTGATTTATAAACTCTTATAAATAGATTTAAACCTTGTAAATTAATTTATAAACACTTATAAATAAATGTATAAACTCTTATAAATAGCTTATAAGTTCTTGTAAATAGTTTTATAAACCCTTTTAAATAGTTTTATAAACTTCATAAATAGTTATATAAATATTTATGTGTTTTATAAACTTTATAGATGGTTGATACAAGGTTTTATAAGCTCTTATAAAATTTATAAATGGTTCATAAATGGTTTTATAAACCTTTATAAATAGTTATATAAATATTTATATGGTTTTATAAACCTGTATATTTTTTTTATAAACCCTATATAAACTCTTCAAAACCCATTAAAACCTTTTATAAACCCTTACAAATTCTATATAAAATCTTTATAAACACATGTAAGTGATTTTGTAAAACCTTTATAAATTTTATAAACCATTGTAATCATTTTAAACATTTTGTGATGACTTGAAAAAAAAAACTTATGGGAGCTACAAAGCAGTTTCAATATGTTCTTACTGTGAGATCAGAGGTTAGATTTGTACCTGAGCTTCTTCTTTTGGAGATGAAGTGTTTAATTCCTTTTAGGAGTTATGATAGTTAGAGGTGATCTTGCAGTAGAATGTGGATAGATTAGCTAATATACAAGAAGAGATTATAGCTGTTTGCAAAGTTGCTAGTGTACGTGATTTGGCGACTCAGGTTATTTAAATTGCTTGTCAATGGTCTTCCAGCTCGAGCTGAGATCACATATGCTGCAAATGGCGGAAGGTCAAAAATATTTCACCAAAAGTAAACATGATCCTGCTAAACATTTCTTTGTCTAACTATGAAGTTTGAATATTTTTGCAGGGCAAGCTGTGTGATGTTGAACAAAGGCAAGCATATAGTTGAAGTTGTTTCGACGTTGGACACTATCCTTCAATACCAAGCTTATCTATAAGAAACCAGACTCTAAGAAACTACACTACTGATGATGCTGATCACTGGAAAGAGAATTTGTAGTTTGCTTGGTCCGTCCATGAACTGGGTGTGTCCGGTCTAGTATTTTGTGCATACATCCAAAACATCAAGTATTTTGTAACAGAGAAAATATTTGAGAATATTTATAAGAGGTTTATATATACTTTCTAAGAGGTATATATATCATTTATAAGTGTTTACATTATTAATAAAAATTCATAAACCATTTTAAATCATTTATAAGAGTTTATAAATTATTTATAAGGGTTAATTGAATTGTTTATAAGATATTACAAATCATTTGTAATGGTTTATTAATGATTTGTAATGGCTTATAAATGATCTATAATGGTTCATAGATCATTCATAAGATGTTTATATATCACTTTAAGGGTTCATAAATAGTTTATATAGTGTTATAAACCGTTTATATAATTTTATAAATGATTTATAAAACCTTATAAATGATTTATAAAAACTTAGAAATGATTTATAAAAACTTATAAATGATTTATCAACAATTAAAATTGATTTATAAACAATATAATGATGTGGGAATCATGATAACTTTCACTCCAATGGTTTTTAGTAAGAAAATAAATGTTTATAAGAGTAAGCATCAGTTTACTTCAAAGTAGAAATGGTTGATTTAAGTAAAATAGAGTATAGAAGGATTTGGGTAATTTAAATTTAAAAGAAACCGTAAAATGATTTATAAAGACTTATAAATCATTTATCAGGCATGATTCATAAACTAATTTGTAAGGGTTTATAACTTATTTTATAAAGATTGATATATTAGCTATAAAATTTTATAAAGGCTTTTAAATTATTTATAATAGTTCATAAATATTTCTTAATCATTTAAAATATTTTACGACTCAGCTATAGATATTTATACATCATTTTGTAACGATTTAGAAATCAATTATAAAGATTTAAAAAGACTCTTATAAATAATTTATAAGCCTTAAAAAAGTTATAATGATCTAGTAGGGTCCTATAAATCATATACAGGTGCTCATAGATAATTTTATAAACGTTTATAACTAATATTATAAGAGTTGATAAATGGTTATAGAGTTTATAAGTTATTTTTATAAGGGTTTATTAATATTTTTAAATACTTCTAAATCATTTATAAGAGAGTTCATAAATATTTATAAATCATGTATAAGAGTTTAGAATTCAGTTATAATAATTTATAAATCATTTTATAAAGGTTTATAAATTAGTTATAAAAATTTAGAAAGTAAGGGTTCTTCTGGCTTTCCTTCGACTCTATATAAATATTAAGACATAAGGGTTCTTAAGTAAGTGATGTTACAAAGTATGTACCCAAAGCAATCAAAAGAGGTTTGGTGTTAAGCCAATTTACACTATATTATATACCCTGAAAATGAAACACGCTCTCCTGGTTTAGCTCCAGTAGGTGGTAGCAATGGTTCCACCACTGAGTGGTCTTCATTTGAAGCACAAAGAACCTGTAGCAAAGAAACCATTAACAAAAAAGAAGGGCAAATTTGAAAAGCTTACAATATTTTGATCGTTGATTAACTGGATTGATGCAGATAGAAGAAAGTCTTACCATCCTCCTGACATAACATCTCGTAGCTATTCAGGTTTGACATTTGTGATGAGCGCAACAAGCCGGTTCTTCGTCATCATAACAAATCAACCAAGGAACAACAGATAAGTAAGCTTTTAAGTTTCAAGAACCTGACCATTACATCGATTGATAAACCAAAACTATACGCATACAACCAAAGATTCTTTTATTTATTAGTAAATTAAGACATCACTATACCATACTATACTCACACAGCACCTACCAAAACATACAAGTAAAGCGACGTATCCATAAGCAACAATTGAAGTGATGAGGCGTTCCTCTCCTTTCAGTCGAGTAAGAAATACCTCACCCATTTACCACTGCCTTCTTCCCTGGAGGGAGATCACCTAGACCGGGCTCTTCACCATAGAACTTTGACTCGAAAAAGATCTTTATTTGTTTATAAACTCTCCTTGTGGATGGTTGGACGAATTATCCGAAGAGGGTCGCAGTGGAAGTGCAGTGATGTATGCAGCTGAGGCATCCTAACAGATTTATACAAAGAAGAGTATACACAAACATATACATACCAATACATGACCATTCTTTTGTTGGCTTTTGTATTGAATCTGAACGAGAACATGTATACAATTAAACACAGATAAATAAAAGCATCACCAATCTTAAGAGAATGAGTAATAGAGTACCTCTCTTGGTCCATAAACAGCTGCAATTACTTTTGAATTACCCATCTAGAAAACATCAGAATTAGACAAGAACAACAACAGAAGTTTGAGTTTTTAATTCATGCAAGTGCCAAATTAGAACTGAGATAAAAGATAGGAATAAGATCCGTGTTTACCAAAATTGTTTGTGAGATTGGGGCTGATCTCAATCAAAGCTTCTAGTAACAAAATGAATACTCTTCTAGTCTTCTTCCATCGATGGCTATGGCGGAAGGGTAACAGTGGTAACAGCCTTCAATCGCTTCAAGAACCAAAGTTTCTGGATTCAATGAGGATCACATCGCTCATGGAAGCTTCGGTTTTGATTGATAATCGCTTCTTCGTGCTGTTAAGTTTAACTAGGTATTGAATCTCGTAAAGGAGTCGATATTTTAGAGATTTTGAATTGGGATTCTCTGGAATCTCTTTCGTCGCCGCTGCGTGAGAGAAAGAGACGGCGGATCCCGACGGTGACTCCGAGAGAAGATAGGTCTCAAAAAGAGAGAAGAATCGATGATCGAGGAGAAGATAAAGTAAGAGTAGTATCTCTTTTGCTCATTAACGAAAGTGGTATTTGTGAAAATATCCCTAGATTGATGGTAAAATTGAATTGTGGTATCAAACAAAGTGTATAAGTAAAATTTCCCCATAACCTTAATGAATTAAGTTAATTATTATAATAATATTTTTATTTAACTTTTTCTTTGTTAATATTTGTTTCCAAATCACCTTATTCTGATAATGATAATGTAATATCTTTCTTATAAACATATAGCTTTCTATTAATTTAATTAAAAAATTTTAAATTTATACAAATCAAAAGGAAATTTAATAGAGAATGCAATATCTACATTAAATATAAATATAAATATATATCAATTTTTATATTTAAAGTATGTAATTTAATAATAAACAACACGAGACCGAATAGAATTCATATAGCATGCTTATGTTCCAAATGTAATACGTGATACCATAACACTTGATTTCTTTGATCATTAATAAAATCTAATTTCGTGGAAAAATAAAATAAAAGAAAAATGTATTTATCTCTACTATATAAAATGAACTAAATTAGAGGATTTCTAGGCATGCCACATCAGCACAAATATTTAGAGCCAATCAAGGTTACACATCAGCACACTAAACGTGAGTTTCATGAAAAATATTTTGAAGCCCAATTTAGACTCCCGGCCCAAATTCTCTTTCTTCTCCGCCTTGCCAAAGGAAACTCTAACGGCGACAGTTCTTGCGTTCTCTGGTGAAACGCCTTTTCCCACGACAATGAATCATCAACCTTGCTTCATTAATTTCTTCATTAATTTCTCAATACCAAACAAATGTTCTCTACACCTTCCCCGAGCTTCCCACTATAAAATCAACTCTGCATATAAGAAAAAGCAGAAGATATCGCATCCATGGTTTTCAACAATGTTGCTACAGGTTGGGAGAGACCATAATTATCTTCAAGCTCATACATTTTTGGCAAGTTTAATTGCAACACGCAATGAGGAGTCTCTGATTGGTGTAGAGATGCTGCTCATCTACAAACAGGTGGGATTCTATTTACTATTCATATATTCTCTCTTTTCAAGAATCAGAACCCCAGACTAATTGCATTAACACATTAACACATGGCTCATCGCCTGATTGTGTTGTTTAGAAGCCACATATGAAAATCTGTATCAGAAGTCCTCTACCAAAGTGATTGTTAGTGAGAAATTCAAAGTTTTATGTGGCATCATGTTATTTCATCTGCTAACATCAAAACCAATAAATCTAAGCAATGAAAAACGATGAGCAGAACGGGTCGGTGTCTTTTGTTTTGATTTTTGTATCAGATATTAAAGATCGTAACTTTTGAGCTCACCTTACTTCAACTTTGCATTTACATTGATGTTGGTTAAAAAAAAAACTTAATTCACAGTTCTGAGTCGTTCTTTCTTTAATTATATGAAGAGAATTTTAATCTACTTTTCACTTTATTTGGGTTTAGATTGTGGATGGAATCACTTTGTTGTAAAGTATATGGTACAAGTTGAATCGATGTGGGTTGTAGAGCTACAATATTCTTAGTGTTATGTCATGATTAAATCTTCTGTCTTTCTCTGATTGTTATCGGTAAAAGTTATACAATCTTTTGGCTTTAAAGATTCTGATTCATGTGTAAGAAAGTTTCTTAGTACATTAAAAACGTTTACACTTTTCTTATCATGAAAAAACATAAACTTTATTACTTGGATTGTTTTTTGTTTGTTTCTATGATAATTTTACTTGCTTCGTGAGCTCAAGGTGGTTATACAATTACAGGTATTTGATCTTACAGAAGTGAAACCCATTGTACGGTACAGTTTGGCGTTTTTGCAGTGAAACGAGATGAATGTGCAAGAGAATGCAGAGAAAGGATGCAGTTTATGGTGAGTAATATATATACATATTTAACCTTTAGCGTATGGGAATTAGATTTTTCAAGTTAGTGGCAATGATGATGATAGATGGCAGGTGGTGATGATCCAGTTGGTTGGGTTCCTGGTTGTCTCGATACAACTTGGCTTTAAAAATTCTTCAATCCAAATTGTATCAAGAAACATCAAGATTCTACCAGAGACGAGACAGGTTTTGATTTGTCTACACTTGATTAGAAAACTTCTTGCACAATAATTTGTAACTTTTGTTTCTCTGATTGAAGTGGTTTTTAATATCTCTATTTGTTTAAAGTGCAGTAAGATTTTTTCGTTGGTAGCTTCGTTCTTTGCTGCAGTGTATGTAACAAAAGCGAAAGCATATTTTCCCCAAAAAAAATTAGAATTCAGCTCAAAGTTGTAATGTCTGCATCAGCAGAGGTGCTTCAAATGTATCTCGCATTGAGACAACAGGTCTGTGAGACATTCTGACCTCAGGTGATGGTGATAATAGGTGGCAGGTGGTTTTAGTGGCAATGATGATGATGAGGATAGGTGGCAGGTTGTGATGGTCAAGTTGGTTTGGTTCGTGGTTGTCTCGACGAGATACACAAAGGGTGGCATGATGCTTTTGACATACACAACTTTGCTATGTAACTCTAAAATTCTTCAATCCAAATTATGATAAAAATATATGTTTCATACATGGATAATAACTTGATCGTAAAATAAGAAAACATGATGTTCGAAAAAAAAAGCAAACATAAAAAAATATAGCAGTAACAAAAAACACTAATTTTTATATTGTGTATCTAATTAAGATACTAACTCTATTACATTGAGTCAATTATTTCTTCTTTCGCAATATCTAAATCAAATTTAAGAAAAAAAAAGTATAACAAAAAATCAAAGTAAATGTACAAGAATACAAAAATAAATAATGATTTGTGTAGATTCAAAGTATATACATAACTGTTTGCAGTGTTGGTGTGTATAACTATTTTCTCGATGATATATTCTTTGATTGTTTTGGTCTGGAATATAAACCTAACATATTGTTTTGTTTCATTTAATTATGTAAGTATACATGCTTTATGATGTTATTTTACTATGTGGAAACTGAGAATGAGATATTTAATTACATAGAAACATTCAATACATCGCCACTGAAAAGATTAAATAATTTAGTTACTTCTTTTGGTTTTAGTATTTGAAAAGAAAAAAAAATTTCAGAAAACATTTGCACGCTGTTTGGTTTCTCTTAATTTCCATATTATTAATGATTACGCTACATTTAAGTTATTTGATTAAATTATGTTTGGTTTACTCTAGCTTATTCGAAGTAAATTATTTGTTATGATAGGGTGTGAAACTCAAGTAAAATTCTATTAGAAATGCAATATCTTATTAATTTATAACACTATTTATAAAAATATTTTTAAATAGCATGAGTGACATTTCAATAAAAAAAAATTTATAAAAAAATTCAAAAATGCTAAAATAATTTACAAAACATAATTAGTAAAACACTAAAAATTAGGGAAAACTTCATTATAACTTGAATATATAATATAAACTGAAAACATATATTTGAAAACATAATTTTTGTTACATAAAATATTCTAATTATTATTTATGAAATTATCGAAACTTTTTATATATTACTTTAAAATATAATTATTTATAATTTTATCACATTACATTTGATTTTAGATTGATTTAGCTTGGAGGTGGATGTCTTATTATCGCGAGAAAATAAGTTATTTTAATAATATTAAAATCTGATACTAGAAATAAAAAATATTTGTTATTCTTACTTAAGATTTTCTTAAATTTATAAAATTGCAATGAAAATAAAATAGAAAAATATTAATCAATGCATTTTTCTTAATTTATTTAATAATTTTGTATCTTACAAAAAAATGTGAATGGTCTTTTCAACTCAAACCAACAAAATTTAATAAAATTTACAATATATATATGATCTTAGAATAAAAACAGTTTAAAGTAAATTGTCAAATGTTTTATAAAATTAAAATTTTAGTATAAAATAGTTTTAATGTATACTCATCCGCCCGTAGGGTGGGTCAACCCCTAGTATAAATAAAATGAATAGAAGATAGAAAATAATAACATTAATAAAAAATATATCAAACTTTTACATTTATAACCTATAATAACAACTAAAACTATTATATATGAATTTTGTTAATAACAACAATTTTTGTTTTTAATAACAACTATTTTTATTTCCTTTTTTCTTAGTAAAATTTAAAGGGGGATTTGACAAAAATGACTCAAAACTTTATTTTGAATACAAAAGTGTACCCCAAATTCAATCAAATGCAAAAACAACCCAAAAGTCTAGTGAAATTATAACAGCCCCTTTATGAACAAACAAAAAACATGTGTTCAGTTTTACCATTATAACCCTCCGTTAGAGAAGACTTACAAATAAGTATTCTCTATGATGATTTTTTTGTATGTCTTCTCGTTCAGTAGATCTTAAAAATAATTTTATAATTTTATAAAAAATATTTTGATGGGTAAAAATTTGAAATCATGTAATAATAAACATTTACCAATGATGTAAATTTAGTTCATCTGAAATAGAATTATTTTCAACATAGATGAGTGAATGTACATTGGCTCATGAGTCATTGATTTAGGGTTTTGTAACATATGTTATAGTATTGTATGTATATTTACGGTTAGTTTCTGAAATCTTACCTTCATTTTTCAAATTGACTCATATATTTTTAGTAAATATCATGTAATATTTAAACATTTTCTAAGTTTCTTTTAAGTTTAAGAAAATGTTTTTTGCATAGTTGATTGATTTTAGGGTCTGGAAGACTCACATAAGACTTAAAAAGACGTCTTCCGACACATCCCGCATAAATTTTAGTAGAATTTAGGGTTCCCGCCAAAATTTTGGAAAAAATTAGGTTTGCCGCCTTAATCAAAGTCTTCTGTAAGTCATCTAAGAGTCTTCCAGAGAAAGTCTTCTTATGGATTAGATCTTAAAAATAATTAATAAATTTTATAAAATATATTGTCAAAGGGAAAAAATGAAAATCATGTATTAATAAACATTTCTAAAAGATGTAAATTTAGTTTTATTGAAAGTTAAATTATTTTTAACATAGATGAGTGAATGTAGATTGAGTCATGATATTCTTTGGTTTAGTGTATTGTAACATATGTTGTAATATTGTTAGTATTTTTAGGGTTAAATTTTGAAATCTCATCTTATCTTTTTTTTATAAAAAATTGACCTATATGTGATTAGTGATTGTCTAATAACTTGATTTAAACACTTTCTAAATATCTTAAAAGTTTAAGAATGTGTTTTTTTGATTAGTTATTTGATTATTGGGTCTGGAAGACTCACAGAAGACTTCCCAAGAAGTCTTATGACATGTCCCGCCTACATTTTAGTAGAATTTAGGGTTTCTGCCTAAATTTAGAAAAAATTAGGTTTTCTGCCTAAATCGAAGTCTTCCAGAAGTATTCCTGAAGTCTTCTAGGAAAAGTCTTCTCATGTATTAGATCTTAAAAATAATTAATAAATTTAATAAAAAATATTTTGAAAGAGAAAAAATAGAAATCATGTATTAGTAAACATTTCAAAACGATAGAAATTTAGTTTTAATAAATTTGAATTATTTTTAACATAGATGAGTGAATATAGAATTAGTCATGATAATATTTAGTTTATGGTTTGGTAAGATATGTTATAGTATTGTTGGTATTTTTAGGATTAGATTTTGGAATCTTAACTTTAAAAAACTTGTTTTGACCTCCTTGTGTTTAGTTTTGTGTATATTAAACACTTTATAAGTTAATTAAAAGTTTAATGAATTATTATTTGCTATTTAGTTAGTTATTTGATAAGGTTATAGTTTGGAAGACTTCCAGAAGACTTCACAAGAAGTATTCTAACATATTCGCGCCTAAAATTAGTAGAATTTAGGTTTCCCGCCTAAATTTTAGTAGAATATAGGTTTCCCGCCTAAAGCAAAGTCTTCTAGAAGTCTTCTCATGTATTTGAATTTAGGATCTAGAAGACTTCTTGGGAAGTCTTCTCTTAGAAGACTTTTAAAGAATCTTCTCTATCGAAAATATTTAACCTAATTGGAATTTTTGTTTCCATATATAAAGAAAATTTACACATTCTCTTTCTTCCTCTCAAATAGCTGCAATAAAAATATAATGTTTCCCACTCTAAAACTCTTCATCTCTTTGACCATCAATACACCAAATTTAAATTCATTTCTCAATTTTTTCTTATGCTTTCTCACTAATTTATTTTCTTTTTGCAGGTTTTTCATTGCATAGTTCTCATCTTTCACTCATTAAAATGTAGATTCATAAATGTTGGATATGTATTACTTTGTGTTTTATATATTATATTCAAAAAAACTATAGATTCAACCTATTGTGACTGTTTTTTTATTATTTAAGCATAAAATTATATTTTTGAAGTTTTTATTTGTTTTGAAGTCATTCGAATGCTTTTGAATTTGCAGGTTTTCTAGATCTGAGACTGACTTTGAATGACTTCTCAGAAGACTCTCGGAAGACTTCTAGACAAGTCTTCTAATACATTTTATGTCAGAAGACTTCCCACGAAGTCTTCAGGAAGTCTTCTGCCCAAAATAGTACAAATTTTGGATATGTATTTTTGTGTGTTTATATATTGGATTCTAAAAAGTTATAAATTCAACCTAATGTGACAATTTTTTGTTTATTATTAAGCATAAAAACGTGTTTTTGAAGTTTTGAAGCTATTTGAATGCTTTTGAATATATAAACTTTTCAGATCTAAATCATACTTTGGAAGACTTCTTAGAAGACTCTTGGAAGACTCTCGGAAGACTTCTTGGGAAGTCTTCTAATGCATTTTATGCTAGAAGACGTCCCACGAAGTCTTCAGGAAGTCTTCCAAGTTTGAATATGCAGATTTTTCAGATATGAGTTAGACTTTGGAAGATTTCTCGGAAGACTCTTGGAAGACTCTTAGAAACTATCAGAAGACTCTTGGCAGACTCAGAAACTCTCAAAAGACTCTTGAGAAGTCTTCTTATGTATTTTATGCTCGAAGACTTCCCACGAGGTCTTCGGGAAGTCTTCCAAAGTCTTTTGTCCAAAGTGGTACAAATGAATGATGTCAAGTGGAGTCCAAGCTTATCTATGTTGAGGAATGATATCTAGTTCCATGTGTAATAGTTTTGTTTATGGTTTGTTTTATGATTTGTATGTGCACTATTTAGTTGTGAATTCTTATGTAAACTTAAAAAAATGTTAATCGAATGAATTTGCTAAATATGTTCATATTTTGCCAAAAGTACTTGACATTATTGAAGTTATTGATACAACTTACCACAATTTTTTTTTAACCATTCTACCCACTCATAACAAAACACAACAACATAAAAACTTAGTCAAATTTACTAAAAATAAGAGAGAAGACTTAAAAAAAACTAAGTCAAATTCACAAACGATCAAACTTGAATTTTAAGTGAAGTTACTTAACACTTTTGAAGTTAACACTTATGACGAAGACTTACAGAAGACTTCTCCGTTTAGCTAGAAACATTATTAAACATCAATGTTTGTAACTTCATAATTATCACCAGTTAAGTTATGAATTCGACTCAGTAGTCCCAATATTGACTAATAAACATGAATTAGTAAGAAAATATTAAAAATTCATTTTAATTTTAGATAAATTTAAAGTTTAATAAAGATTTTTGTAGAAGACTTCTTTGGAGGTCATCCATGGAAGAATTTAAAAGAAGTCTATCTGTGTAGACTTCAAAAGAAGTCTTCTGTTTATGTCATTTTTTCAATTGCAAATTTACAAAGGAAGACTTCTTAAAAAGTCTACTCTACAGAAAACATCTTCGGAAGTCTTCCTTTGTAAATATTGGCTTACTTTTGAAACTGATATTTTTTCAAAATTCTCAGAGAAGACTTCTTTCGGATAAACAAGTTACTTTTGAATTTGACCGCAGTTGGTCAGAATTTTGACTTTTTGTAGAAAACTTCTAGGGAAGTCTACCTGGAGAATACTTCAAAAGAAGTCTTCCGGAATTCTTCTCAATGTCGCAAGAAGCCTTTTGGGTTACTATTGCAATTGACTATATTTGACTTTTCGAGAGAAGACCTCTTTAGAAGTATTCCGTAGGATGACTTCTCTAGAAGTCTTCTCTCGCGGGTAAAGGTTTGACCAAAACCCAGAATTCAACTAAAGAAGACTTCTTAGAAGTCTTCTTTAGAAATCTTCTCATTGATATTAAATGTTTTACTATTATTTTTCAATTGCTAAAGTAACCCACGCAGACATCTTCTGGCATTGAGAAGACTTAGGGAAGACTTTCAGAAGACTTCTGTAGAAGTTTTCTCCAGGAAGACTTCTAAGGAAGTCTTCTACAAAAAGTCAAATTTCTGACCAACTTTGGTCAAATTTAAAAGTAACCTATTTATCCGAGAAGACTTCTAAAGAACTACCAAATTTCTGAAAAAAGTCTTCTCTGAGAATTTCGAATTTTTTTTGTTTATAAAGGAAAGTTAGAAGACTTCTAGACTTTAGAAGTCTTCTTCGTCGAACAGATCTGAAAAATAAAATGTGGTTCGCGCTTTCATACCTTGAACTCGTGAGATGACTTATTTGGTTTTCCAATCACCCAGAACTTCACCAGAACAGCTACCTACTCGTTAATCACCAAGAATCGTGAGCTTATGAACCTTACATAATTTGTAAACAAAATCTTCAGTTTTTTGATGAATTTTGAGAGAAAGTGTAAGATATGTGGTTTGTATGGATAGGAAATGAGAAAGGATGAGAAAAAATAGAAACTTTAGGGTATTAACACTCTCAATTTGGTAGTTCATGGTGGTTGAGGTATTGATGTCAATGGCAAAGTTGTACATATTTGGTGAAAATGAGGATGGTAAGGTAAAATCGTTATTTTCGAGAGAAAAAAGTTATCGCATTTTCGTGAATAACTAGAACTTCTAGGGTGAATAGGACAAAACAAAGTTTCAAAAAAAACATAGATTATTTTTGTGTTTGACTTGAAATTTTGAGTCATTTTTGAAAATGCCCAAATTTAAATAAAGTTTTTAACTAAATTTTCCTTTTTGCACTAACTAAGTTTTAGCTTAAATTTTCTTTTTACAATGGAAATTGCCACAAATACCACATTCATAGTACCATTATTCATGTCTACATTAATTATTTATATCCTCACTTTTAATGAAGGGTATAAGACACTTATAACTCTAGGGTTAACTAATCTAGACTTAGGTTTAAAGTTGAATTGTGGGATAAGGTTTTTGGAATATGAAATTTAGAATTCTAATAAATATATAAATAAATACTTCAAATATATAAAAAAAATTTCGAAAAAACAAAATTCAAAAAGAAAATTCATAAAAAAGTTCGAATTTGAAAAATTATAATTGGAAAACATTAAAAAATATTTTTTTATTTGTTTTTAAATAATGATTTATTATTTATATAGAGAACAAGGGTATAAGAGTCTTTTACCACTTAATGATGAAAGTATTTTTGAAAATGTTCATTTAGTGGTGGTAAAGATGAAAAGTGGTGCCATGAAAGTGGTAAAAATAAAATTTCCCCTTTTTACAATAGCACATAAGAAATACAATTAAATATTTAAAAAATATAAAAAATAGATTATATATAAACGATTTTTTTTTAATTTGTCAAAAAACATAAACAAATAAACAAATATCTATGATTTTTAAAATATAGACATATATTTTATTGAAATACATATTTAAAATCATACATAAATATATTTATCAACCTAAGGAAAAATTAAACAAAGTATAATTAACAATATTATTCTTATTTTTGTCTAATTATGACCAAAAATTATGATTCATTTCAAAATATGATATAACCCAATACACCAAAATATAAATAGCGAAACCAATCAAAATATGAACAATTAAATCAACCAATTATTATGAGTTATCTATTATATATAAAGTTATATATGTTCAATAGTTTTCAAAATATTACAAATTATGTTTATTGATTGATATCTGATTTAATATTTATTTTTTTCAAATTTTCAAAACAACATATATCAAACTATACAAAAATTTTGTAAACTATATTTACAAATATAAGAGCAAGAGGATAAACTGAAACTATCTACTAATAAACCAATTTTAACTTGAATAAAAAAAATCATCATCAATTTAAAATAATAGATGCAAACAACATACAGTAACAAATAGTTAAATTAATACAAATATTATATTTCAAATTACATATCTGATTATGATGAAAACATAAAGATACTTAATCGAATTTTCATCATACATACAAACTAGGTGTTTCGCCCGCGAATGCGGGCATGAAAATTTTGTAATTACTTATTAATACATTATTTACTAACTAAAAGACTATAATAATACATTATTATATATATATTTTCTTTTTTTAACCAATTATTATTTATATTTTCATTTGGACATTTTTATGTATATTTTTATAAAAAAATTCTTCGTATACTATATTTATTATTAATAGGTCAATCTTAAAAATCATTCAATATTCACTTTTCAATTATATAAAATTAAGAATTTTACTTCATTAATATTTAGTTATATGTGTTTTCTGTTTTTTTAAAACAATTAATAAATATATTTTCCAGATAACAACATAGTATATATAAAAATTATCTTTTTTTTTATTTTAAAATATATATTTGGATTTTGGATAATAATTAGTATTATTAGTTTTAATCAATTGTCTAATCAAAATAATTTAAACTCTTTTTTATTTTGTAGGTAATTTATATATTTTATTCATTAAGGGTATAAAAAATATTAACAACTCTAACTTTTAACATGAGAGCTTGGATTCGAAAATCACTTCGCAAATAATAATATAGATTAACCTATTAACATACAAAAAAAAATATTTTTAAATATTATAATTTATTAATTTTGTAAATTTTATTCTCGTGCATGGCGCACGGGAGAATCACCTAATATAAAATTAAACAAAATGATAGAAGATACAAAAATTATTATCAAATATTCGTTATTCAAAATTATTAATAGTCATATATGTTTTGATCTTTTCTTTTTTTTTTTGAACACAAGTCATATATATTTTTATCACATTGGATAAATTTGTAGCTTCTATTTAAAAAAAGAAAGAAGAATATTTTTGTACATTAATAATTAATTTTATGGTCAAATTAGTGTAAACTATAGTATATATTTAGATGAATCAAACTTCTTCCTCTAAGAAATCTAAGAATTAATATACAGATGACACATGTCATTGTCCAAACGTTGTAACCTTGTAAGGTGGACTTTATGAGAAGGGATTATATTCCCATGTAATAACTTTATTTCAATGGGTTCACAAAAATGAATTATTTTGTTTTTTTGGTATTTGGGTTAAAGGATTTTTTTGGGGGTCTTAGGCTGGGAAAATAACCACAATGACTCTTGAGTTGTGTTTTCAAACACGGGAGCGTTCTTAATATTAACTTGGTATTCACGCAAAAAAAAAAAGAGATTTAGTTGCTTTACGCTACAAAATTTGTCTTCAAATAATGTACTATGCATAGTGGTTTATAGTTGCATTTAAGGTTGGAAGCTTTCATGTGTGCAATATTGTTTTGTGGTGGTTTGAAAAGAGTTCACGAAGCCAGACCTAAAAGCCTATCCAGACCAAACGCCAAGACATACTAAATCATGTCATGCTAATATGCACTATCAGCATCACATTTTGAAACTTGGAACACTTGAAAATATATTGAGTTCTTTCACTCATAAATTAAAAGAACTGATGTGCATAAGAAGATGAAAAATGACAGTTAATTTCGAAATAGCAAAAGAGACGAGACGCGAGAATTTGTATCAAATCTAGAAATCGTCATCATCTTCCTCAGCCATTTATTAAGTGAGCTCCACTTCTTGCTGTTTCATCTCTCTCTACTCTTCTCCTCACTCTCTATCTCCCTGTGCGTATTTGGTGGGAACGTCAACGCTCTCACCGCTTCGTTGTGCATGTTTAAACAGAATGCAATTCTTGAGTTAAAGGCATTCTGTAGTTCGTTAGTGGAGTAGATGTCTCATATTTTCTTTGAGACCATACAACCCTTCAGGTGGTTGACGGTCGCGTTGATTGCTCCGTCTCTTATGGATTTAGCCACTATGCTTTATGCATCTGCCATCGGGTGTGCAGAGTTTAGCCTTAGCTTCTGGGTGACATCTGTTAGAGAGATTCTTGAGTAAGAGATGCTAATGTTGCGTAAGATGCTAGTGTTGCGTAGTCCTGTTTTGTTTGTGTCGGAGCCTGACTATGAGGTTGTGAGTCATGTTTACAGAAAATGTCTCAAACCTCTCTTGGACGTTACTGAGCTCTAAGTCACCTATCCTCACTGCCTGACAAAATTCAAACATATTTTTAGTATGAAATCCTTATTTCAGAATCAACATGATGATGCATAAATCTAGTTAAATGTCAAGGAAGGCTAGGACGAACAAAGGAGGTCTACAGCAGCGAGAAGAGTAACTTAACTTTAATCTAGAAAGTATCACAGACGCAAGAATTCCTAAGATTGACACTTACATTGGTAAGTTCCAAATATGGCGTAAGAGCTTTCTCATTCCTTTTTGAGTGAAGATGGATCGCTATGGGATTTCACCCAAGAGGAGTCGAACTAAAATAGCCCACTTGACGCATTGGACTCTGAAGCCTAGAGTAGCGACAAGTGCTTTTCTAGCCGCCTGGAGGAGGCTCTCTTTTGCATCAGTTTACTCTAGTTGGATCGTCTAGATTTTACCGAGTTGGACAAATATCAACAACTGTAAGAACATATTCTGTGAGATGTGTATATATATACACACTATATTACGTTTGTAGATATGGAGGTCTAAGAAGGCACAAGTAAGGCAGGGAAAAGAAACAAAATGTAAATATAAGAACATAATGGGAGAGCAAAGCCTAGCAGGAGATACATATAAACTCAGTATTTTTTTAAAAAAAATTGACTGTTAAAAGGTTAGCAATGGTGATAGATCAGAGCGGATGAGCTATCTGTTGCAAAAAGCAAGAATTGTGCTCATATATCTTAACAATAAAGGTGGGAGCCGGAGAGAGGTTGGTAGTCTTTTATTATGGGATATTGTGTATTGCTAGCCAAATAAAATGTGTTCTGGTACGCCTAATTGTAGAAATCAGAGAAACGATATAAACTATAATCTAGAAAGCTACAATAACCAAGTTCTATGAAAGAATAATAAAAGATAAACCTGTTGGTTAAAATGTGCCTCAAATCTTGGTGCTTTTGATCTCAACCTCTCTGCTTTGTCATAAAGGTTGTAGGGCAGGTAGTTGCGAAGGAAGAGATTCAAAAGTGTTTCCTGCATTCACAAAATGACACATTGAATAACCAAAAACAAAAGCTGACTCAGGAGTTTCTAGTGTTTATAAAATTTGTCAAAAAAACAAACCTGACCCAACACATCATGACGCAGTATGGTGCAAGAACAGAAGAGTACTGCAAGTAGAAGTAGAATCGATCAGTTAGTTACATGTTGAGTCAATATAATAAACTCAAAACAAATCGTCAGTGAATCACTCACTCACGGATCTCAGCAAGATCACCAGTCATCTCATAACTCAAAATAGTAAAAATGCAATCTTGAAACATCACAGATTCAAATATGGTCTACATACATAACACGAGTGTAACTATCAACTTCAATCATTCCAAACATCAGAAAGAAGTGTAAAAGCAAGACACAGTCACAAGTACCCTAGGAACTAAAGAAGAGAGACGAGTATAACCTCAGACCCAGGAACCAAAGCGAAGTCAAGGAAATAAGACATGACAGAACCAGTGAGCTTCTTTGTCATAAAAAGACAGAGCCGGTGAGCTTATGTCTTAGCCCGACGGTGAGACGCAGAGCAGGAGGAATACATCGGTCGTCGGAGTTTCTAATTATCAAGTATATTCTTCTCAATTTGGTTGAAGTTGTGTTGTTCATAGCTGGGAGATCGGAGATTTATAGTCAGACCTTCTGTCGGTTACGATGGGAGATGCTGAGACCGATTGAATATTCAGAGTGTGAAAACTGGAAACGTAATGCAAAACTGGAAACGTAACATTGAGATTATCGATGGTATCCGGCAATTTTTTTTTTCTAAGAAGTTAAGAAGGTGATGTTAACCCTACTTGCACTTTAACTGGCCAGGGATGAAAATACAAACAAATTGCCCAGACCAGAAAAAATATAAATGAATGGCCCAGCCCAAGAAAAGTCACAGAATCTGTCGATTTTTTTTTAAAAAAGGAGTGCCACGTGTCCAAAAATGTCTCATCCTCTTTGGTGACGTGGAAGGCTGTCGGCAGAGCACAAGCCTACTTTATATAAGATAAGATATCTGTTGATAATTAATTAGTAGTGTCTTTTGTTTGCCTTTTGCTGTTTGCAGCCAAAATCCAATCTTAATTAAGAAGTTGATGGCCCCTCACAATATGTCACACCACCTCGTTTAAATGTATTAGTTTCAACATTAAAGAAATACAATAAGTCCGAAGGTGACAAATAAAAGCTATTGTCTATTTAATTTAAATAACTAGGCTAAATAATTTGGAAACAACATCATGTTCATGTATGTTGTATCATCTTAATTGTAAACCACTTAACGTTGTCTTGGCAAAGAAGTTCCACTGCACCGTAACTCTTTTGCCAGTTCATTGATTTATCCTTGAAGTCTAGTTAGCACACAGTTTAATATTCTTTTTTTTTTGAAAAGGACACAGTTTAATATTCCAACTGATTAATTTACACTCGTGATATAAAATTTATAAACTTATACACGGAAACAAGCTTTGGTTCATCCGTTTTATTAATATTAGTATTATCATTTAGAGGAAAACAAACATAATTCCTTTTCAAACAAAAAACATACATAATTTATTGGATAACCACCTCGTTATTGTAATGTTCACGTCTGATTAGTACTCGACAGCTGTTCCACGGTAATGTCAATAGAATTTTCTAAAATATTTATTACTTATTTTATGTTGTAAAAACATGTTAATTCACCAGCCGTTATTATTCATCAAAAAAAAAGAAGATAGTATTCATCATGGTTGTATTTGAATCTAATGAAAACTATAATTGTGTAAGCCTCAGTCAAAAAAAAAAAAAAAAAACTATAGTTGTGTTTGTTCTGTAATCAAATCTCCGTTACGTTTCTTTCATTTTTCCTCACTAGTATCTGACAACAAAGTCTTCAAGTCTCCTAAATGTAAAAATTTAGGAAATAGAATGGGCCCTTGGCTGATCCTTGTACTGTTCCTTACGATCAAGTATAGATATTGTTGTCTGAACATGCAGAAATAATACTAATAGACAGAAAGTACAAAACGCAGAGATAGGAAAAAGAAAAGAATCTACAAAAGAGGATATGATGGCTTCAGTTATACCTTGGACGATTACGCGGAAAAGGAGATTCTCTAGATCCAACGCGGATCTACATATCGTCATGTAACTCATGTCTCTACACAATTATTTTCAACATGGTCATATCTCTCGAGTCTCCTTGTATATATATGTTACTCAATTAGTCAATGTAACAAAATATTTTCGACATTAGCAGTCAAAAAAGCAGAAACATTATGATTATAGATAAGAAAATTCTATTTTATATTATAAGGTTTTAAAACAAATTATGTTTTCGTTAATGTTGAATTATTTGTTTGAAATTATTGATTAATATAGTTGCAGCATAAATGATTATTTACTTTCATTGCTACAGTATATAATACTAAAAACACTACTTACAATTATATGATTAGTAAAACATAACAATAAGAATAAGATAAACAAGTTGACAAAAAAAAGAATAAGATAAACAATACAAATAAAATAATTTATTTTTGTCATCGTCTTAGATAAATATAGCTCTTTTTGAAACACAGATAACAATACTAAAACATCACTTATTATTAAATTATTTAAACTTTAAATATATTATTTCACATTTTATATTTATTTACATATTTATTTATAAAAAGTGTTGAATAAAAAATACTCCCAATAACATATATGTCGAATGTCGTCTTCCCAGTTTCTTGTACCAGCGGCAGACTGGTACTTAGTTCCCAAGTTGCCGGTTCCTCATCTACCAAATATATTATATATAAATACTACATTAATCAAATAATGCATGAAAATTTCATAATATAGTTTTATTGTTACTTTTAATTTATTTCTTAAGAGGTTTATATGCATCCACATATACTCCAGAATAAAATGCACGAAATTTAACGTAAACTTCGCTTGGGTTTTATTATTTAATTTGGAACTTAAATCAGAAGTAGAAGGTGTTAGCGTAAATTTCCTCTTTACAGCAATGGGTGGCTGACACGACGTGGAGAAACTTAGAGCAGAAGTAAACAGTACTCACTTGAAGGCATCTCCTCTTTTCTATATAAACCAACCACATTTCTGCATGGCTTCACCATTACAAAAGCGACAAAGAAACACAAAACATACATACACACATAGATCTACATTGAAGATGAGTTCTAAAGGAGAAGGCTCTAGTTCTACGTCGGAGCGTAAGGTGAAGAAAGAAACAGCGAGTGTGATTCCCGTTAAGAGGAAGCTGGTAAAGACTATGGCCGTCAAAGCCATTATCTCTGCCTTTTCTCCCTCCGCTATTAGCCGACCTACCGGCGACGGCAACGGAGGGCGCGTGTACCCCACTCGTCCTTGACCTGTCCTTTTCTTGGGGTTGAAGATAATTTTGCATCCTCCAGGATCTTTTGTGGGTTTGATATATAATATGCTGTTGTTCTCGTCGTGTAAGCTTTTGTTAGTTCTGCTTCTCTTGGTATTTTTGGTTTAAACTAATGTTTCCATTCTTCAGTATCCTGTAGCTGTAGGGGTGACAACCGAAGATATATGATGTCCTCTTTTGTGAAGAAATCAAGTTGTAATAATTTTGAGTTGTTTTTGTGGTATTAGTCTTTTTTTTTCTGTCAATTGTGGTATTAGTCTTAGGCCATAATTACCGCTAAACTGTTTTTTGGGTTTCTTAAAATTTTTTTTTTTTTTTTTTATTTTCTCTGATTAAAAAAAAATCAATCACGAACCGCCACGTATTACTAGAATCCGCAAACAGTAGATAGAAGATCCTTTTTTGGCGACTTTTGTGACCGATTTTAACTGTTTTGTGAGACTTTCAGCATGACTTTTTTTAACAAATCCACTTAATCCACTTAAGGATCTCCGATATGATATTTATGCTCTTCTAACTCTCGTTTTCATTAGATAACGTATAACTATAATCATATTGATTGTTGATGATTTATAATTTCAACATGGCACGCGTGCTGTCTGGATAATCGGGATTCGTAAAAGTCTAGGGAACAATAATTTCATTTCGTTTTAACATGAATTAAACATTTTTTTTTAAAGTACCTTTTCATTTATTCATTTTCCCTAAATAGAGGCATAATTACAACATCAGACAAATCGAAGTTCAGAAATGCAAAGTACTTAGAAACTTCTGTGAGCACAAATTGGATCACATTTAAAAAATATCAAACCACACAGACAAAAGAGTGCGGTGAGAGTGGCTGTTGTTGGCCGTAGTCATCGATAGAGTGGATGTCCTTTTTATAACGGTCCGATCCCCCGGCGTCCGGCCGGGGTTATCGAAAGGGCGTTATGGACACGTGTCTACTCATTTAGACAACCCTACGTGTCCCGTTACTGGTCCCGAGAGCCGACGGACGCATAACCTTCTTTGAAATACCGTCACACCCACATCCATATACTTCTACTTACAGTCCTGCGCACAGGGAAATGGAAATAGAAGAGTGAGCAACAAGTTACTCAGTGAAGTGGCTCTAGACCAGCCTGCCCGCATGACACTCTATACTACTCTATGCGGGAACTAGGACTGACTAGCCATTACAATCAGGTAATGTATTTTTATCATTTCATACTGTCATCACTAATTGTCCACATTCAATTCCATACATTTCTATCAACCTAGTGACCAATCATTACAATGAACTCACTCATTGCCACACACGTTAAACCCTAGACTTAACCGACTCATCATACCATACCGACTCGATCCTATGACACCTTTAACTCCCCGTTACCCGACCATGATGCAGCTCCCACTAGGCTTCTACCCCATATTAATGTGGATTCGCCACATCTACTATGGGTGCTTCCATATTCTTGTGGATTCGCCGCATCTCCTATGGATACCTAGTGTGAACTACTGCCACACATACTTTCCTTAGACTCTATATGCTTTCCCCACTCATGCTTAACCGTAACCTTATTCTTTCATACTTTCACTTATCCTTTCACATCCTTATCATTTTCACTCATCCCTTCCCATTCTCATTTGCTTTCCTTTTCATTTAGACTTGTACTTGGACTCATTCACTAGACGCCACCCGTTATCGGTGCCACACACAATACACATTGCACTCAAGTTCTACCTCAATAACATTAACAATCATTACTCATCTATCAGCTTAGCATTCATTTCTCTCTAGCATCCTAGCTTTAATCACAAACCACTCATGGGACTACACATCCAAACATACAAGCATAAATTACCAATCAATCATCGCTACCACAACTCCATTTCAGTTTACT
>NC_027754.1:21578670-21578895 GCF_000695525.1 Brassica oleracea var. oleracea
AATATGAGGGTTCTTATGCATCGTGTTCCATTCATCTAACATCCTAGGAATAATCATGATCTATCATCCTAGCTTTCAAACAGGGTCTAATCAACCCTAACTCCAACATAAAGGAGTATACAGTACATGAGAACAAGATGGGTTCAAGACACTCCACCTTAGCCTAGATCTGGATCCGGATCTGGAAACAAGAGACAAGGGAGAGGAGATTGAGATCCGGTCACC
>NC_027754.1:21578935-21596741 GCF_000695525.1 Brassica oleracea var. oleracea
AGGAGAGAGAGAGCGTGCGACGGCGAGGAGAGAGAGAGCGTCGCGCGGGAGAGAGAGAGAGAGAGAAGAGAGAGAGAGACGGCGCAAGAGAGAAAGGGAGAGAGAGACGGCTAGGGTTTCTGGTCTCCGGGAATTCTCTGCAGAGCTTCGCTTTAGTTTTTGTATGAGGCAAAAGGGAGGCTGCATCTCTTTTTATAGGAAAGGGGAAGGGAACCCTAGGTTTTGTCAAATGGGCCGTAGAGAAGCCCATTCTTTTATGAAAATTTTTGGACCAGGAACCGGGCCGTTACACTTTTCTTAGTAAACCTCCTTATGAAGACCAAGAAGACGAGCCCTGCTTTGCAGCTGAATTTCCTTCACTAGAGAGCGGTTTCAAAACAGAGGTATAAAGACGCACATTCCTTTCACGCCACAAGTAATATAGGCTTTACTCCTCTTGTAGTCACAACAGAAACCAGCCACACAACAACATCATCAAACATAGAGAAAGGTCTGAAATGATTTCGACTAAAGAAAGCGGACCAGACCTCCATAGAAAAATAAACAAAATCATGTAACAAAGTAAGCCTCGCTGTTAGGATACAACTCAACAAGAGGATAAAAGAGTGCCAATATAGACGTGATCTTTTGATTTTGGATCCAGAATCCACAGAGCAAAACGTAGAATGTTTTGTCTTCATTCCACTTGAAATGTATAAACTTTACATAAAGAACCCATATTCAAAAATCATAAACCAGAGTTTAACCATCAAATTTAGTAAACCGAACCAGGCTTAAACCTAATACTGTAGATCTGAACAAAACTTGGGTTCACCCTCTATGGTGAACTCTCAAATTCACCTCTATTATTAACACCAATCAAAGTGCTACGTAGGATTAGGAGAAAAAAAATATTAAAACTTAAAAAAAAGGAAAATAGCTTTAAAAAAAATAAAAGAACGTAGCCGTTAACAGTGTACATGGCTTCCTTCATCACCACAGAGAAGATGGAAGTTGTGTTTGTCAAGTTCAGTTCCAATTTTATGCTTTCAAATCGAATTTTTATTTCTTCTCCAATCCAAATCAAGCCATGTATGTCCAAATATCGGATTAGTGTCAAAGGGTTGTCAAAGAGAGAACTCCAACCACATAATCTGTTCGCCACACTACTCTGAAGAGGTTGATGTTGAATTTTCCACGGAATGGTATGTTTACTGAATATTCAGATGTGATGAACTTGTTGTCAGGCCAGTTTCTACTCACACAAAGCTTGCTCTTTTCATAGCTTTGTTCTTTTCATAGATTTGTTCTCTGCTGGGCTTGATCTCAATGTGTCATGCAAAAAGTATCAACTTTTCACCAGTTATTGATATTGTCAATCAATTATCATGTGTATAACTTAAATCCAACATACGTGTACGTACCAATTGTATCCACTGGCTGAGAAAGGATGTGACTCGTACTTATCACCGTTGTCTTTGACCAGTTTGGACATAGTGTCAAATGACTCGAACTTCACACAGAACGTAACTGGAGGACGAGTTCTCATCTCTTCCCTTATTGTTGCCGAGAGCTTCTTGTGATTCCTAGCAGGAACAGAGACAGAGCTCCTAATGTTACAAGGAAGTATCCCCGCGTCCAACAATCCTTCTTCTATTACTGCTTTTGTCTCCATTAGCTTTTGAAAGTTGTAGTAAGGTTTTGCAATTCTTACTACTTCCACGATGAAAACAAGACAGAAGAAGCAGTAGACAAATATTGTTCCATAGTTTGTATTTTTTTTCTTTTCTTCGGTAAACTTTTTTTTTCTTTTTCAAGTGTACCTGTACGGTTTCTGGGTTGTGTATTTATGAACAATTTTGTCAAGAGGTTCATATTCAAAGCTAACAAGACACAATAGTAAAACTTGATTGAGATATAAGAATACAACAGTTTACAAAGTGTTGGGACATTGTGTGTGCTTTGCTAAAGGTTCAGCAGACACATTAAAGCTGAATATGGCCTTGAGTTTTTGAAGATAACAATAAGTGTAAAAACAAGAATATGCTAGAAACACCAAAAGTAAGAACAAAAACATAATTAATGCCTGCTTTCACAATTAAAATAACAGAGTATTACGATGATCCACCATGATTGCCTCCATACTTTCGATAAGCTTTATATGCAGACTCATCAGAACTAAAGTCCATTCCAATACAAAGTTCATATTTTTCTGATTTTGATTGTTTGCCTCTAAAGCATCAACATCTTCAGTCTGAAGATAGTCCTCGTTGTTGCCTATGTCCTCTTCTTCATCGAAATCACTGACAGAAGCATCATCATCATTGAATGTATCAACTTTTTCCTCAGCTAAAAACTCATCTGAATTCTGTCTTAACAAACTGGTGAAATCGGAGACTTACAAACTAGATTCATCCTGACAAACGGGAACAGTTTCTTGACCACTTAAATGACTATTTTCCATTGTAACTATATAGCAAAACATAAATTACAGAACAATTAGACCTTATTTTAATGAAAATTCTAAATAATTGATATTCTTAACTTGAAAGAGGATAAAGAGAGTAGATCAATGTACCAATGCGGAACGTAGCTCGAGCCGGTAAGTCAAGCTAATAATTATTCGGGAGCAGCTTCCTGTTAGCAAATTTCAATAGAATTCTCAAAACCTAATCTGATGAAACAAAGAACATTTATGTTTCTTTAGTTAACGGCGACGTTCTTTTATTTTTATTTGAGCTATTTTCTTTTTTTAAAAGTTTTAATATTCTTTTTTTTCCTAATCTTACGGGGCACTTTGATTGGTGTTAATAATAGAGGTGAATTTGAGAGTTCAGTATAGGGGGTGAACCCAAGTTTTGTTCGGTAGATCTTTAGTCTTCACTGTCAATAGTAAAATACATTGATCAGTTTTCAAATCTATCGAATATAAACAATTTTGGTGCACGCAATTCGCATTAATTCGGTCTTTACATCAAAAAGAAACCAAGAAAGTCATGTCTTAACCTGTATATTAAAAGCCAAGTCCTTTGACTCTACAGCTGTTTCACAATAAGGTAAATAAGAATCTTTCAAAATTAATAGTGGCTTTTTTCAAAAAAGAATCATCTCCGTTAGTTATAGTTTTACACTCGCACTCATACTTTTAAACATTTAAGTAATACTAGTACATTTAAGCAATACGATTAAATTGCTTCCCGGGACTGGCTGGACTAGCAAAACAAGCCACGAAGAGAGGTTTAGATAGGGCTGGGTTGCGGGTCAAACCCGCCCCGCTGATCCGCCAATCCGCGGGTTAAAAAGTTTTTTTTTGTCAAAAAATCCGACCCGCACAACCCGCGAACAAATAAATTTGTATCCGCACCCGCCCCGCTTAATTTTGCGGATAACCCGCGGGATCCGCGGGTTATATTTTTATTTTAAAAAATATTTATTTAATTTAATTTTTGTAAAATATAATATAAATAATATATTTATAATTAAAATTTTAAATATTTTAAAATATTTTGATTATTATTTTTTTAAATTCCCATATTTTCGTATCCGTATCCTGAAATAAGAGATATAAGAGGTCTCTTATATCTCTTATTTCAGGATACGAGTGTAAAAAAACAGTGTCTTGAATAAGAGATATAAGAGATGTTTCTTAGCCGAAAAATGTAAAAAAAAAACAAAACAAAACAAAAAGTGTCAAATCATAAGTTAAAAATCCCTGCTATGAATCTCTGCTAAAGCCAGTAATGAATTCGTATCCGTATCCTGAAAGATAAACTGAATCCGGCAGTAGTACTAGCAAGGAATAAAAAATCATTGAGGATTGATGTTAAATGCCAAAAAGCTAAAATTAAAAGGAAAGCGTAGTCACGTTAACTTCTAATTTGTTACGTTAACTTCTAATTTGTTCAGTATACAATTTTTTATTGTTTCTGGATCATAACCAATACATAACTTTTGAAACAATTACCAAATAATCAATACACTAGCTAATAATCCGTGATGTGCGCGGAATAAAATAATTGATTAGATTATTTATTTTACGTTGAAATAAAAAAATTTGTCATATAGCTTTTTAAAGGGATGGACATTCAGATATCCGTTCGGATTCAGTTGATCCATTTGGATTTTGATTTTTAGAGCTAGAAATTTAAATATGATTCGGATATTTACAAATTCCGGTTTGAATTTGGATTGAATTTAGTTTGAATCATTGCATGCTTGGTTCAGGTTCGAGTTCAGGTACCTATTTTAATTATGTAATTTTTACCAAAAATCCAAAATACTTAATCTTCAAAATCTGAAAATAAAAATAATATAAAATTTACATAAAAATATTTCAATTTAAATATTTTGATGGAGAAAAAATATATTTCAGTATTTTGAACATATTTTGTTATTTTAGATATTTTATATTAATTAATATCTAATAGATATAAAATTTAAAATAACTAATATATTTAAGTATATAATTGTGTTTTAGATATTTTTGGTATCCAAAATATTTCAGTTTGGATCGGATTCGGGTCTTGTTATCCAGATATTAAACTTTTAGATCCATTTGAGTACTTAATCAGTTTTAGTTTGTTTTTAGTATTACTTTCAAATCAAGTTCGGTTTGATTCTTCGGATCCAAATATTTTACCCAAATTTACTGTCTTCTACATATATAAAGAAAATAAATAAATGTAAGAGTAATATGTTAGACTTGTTTTGCATACATAATTATTGGACCATAGTTTAAGAATACCAATAGAATTGGTTGGACGTCGTGTCAATATTGTTGGACATGTTAAAAATTTGACGTAGTCTATAACCAATAATGTGTACCTTCTATAAATTTTTTTGGTAAATGTGATAAAAACACGATATAATCGAGTGAAATGGTTGTGACACTGCGCTCTGGTTTGTGAATGGTTCTAAAAGCAAAAAATTCTCATCACATCAGATTTTCAACGCCATTAGAAGGGCATTGCCGCAGAAAAGTTGGGCTCTGTTGGTTTGGCATATGGCAATCATTCCTAGGCACGCTACTACTACTTGGTTATTCATTCTGAACAGAAACCCAACCTTTGATCGCATGGTCTCTTGGTGTGTTGATCTAGACCCCATTTGTTTGTTATGTGGAGAAGGAGATGAATCTCGCAATCATCTTTACTTTGATTGCTCCTTTTCCTCTATGGTGTGGAGATCACTTATGCAGCAGTTTCATCTTTCTTCTGTCCCTCTTATGTGTGCTGATATTTTACATTGGCTCCCTAATCCTCACACGGATCCCATGGTTCGACTAGCAATACTCCAACTGTGACAGGCAGCAATCTATGAGCTTTGGAAAGAGCGGAATAGGCGGTTACACGATGGGCTGACGATGCCGCCAATTCGTATCATGAGATTCATCATCACATCTCTTAGGGACAAAAGCTCCGCTTTACTTTCCCTAAGTCATCCTTCAAGTCCTCGCCTTGCTCGATTCTGGTTTGACCCTTCATAATCATCTGTCATGTATGTTGTGGCTCCTCAAATCTATTTCTTATCAGTGATGTACCTGATCCTTCTCTCCCCTTCTTATATTATGTAATCTGGGGCTTGCTTGCCTTTTGTAATTGCTATTTTATTGATTAATGAAAACTCTTTAACAAAAAAAAAAAAAAATCGAGTGAAAGGAGTTAGAATTGCGTCAAAGATAATGTGATCTCTTCATTCGGTACATGAATTATGTTTTTCAATCGATTTCACGAATTTTCTTTCTTTTAAAACTTTTATGATTTCGTATTTTTTCTAACAATCTGATTATTTTTCTAATTCTTGGTTTAATATGAACTCTGTAAAGAAAAATAATACTTGGCTAAACTAAAGATTCAACTTTGTGTGTGGCGTTTTTCGCCTTAGTTTCCTTAATTCATAACCAATCACAATTATTTGTTGTTTTCGTATGCATAAACCTCAACCATCATCAAGTTCGGCAAGATACGAAACTATCAATTTTTAAAACATTCACATTCCGACATTTTAATTGATGTGAATCTTAATGATTTTGTAATTTATTTATTTCAACAATGATATTATTCAGTACTTGCCCAGAGAGAACTTCAATTCACTCATACAAATGTTAAAAATACTAAAACTAAAAATGAGCTGATTAAAAACAATTAGTGTTGAACACATTAAAATGTATAAGATAGAGTTAAAAAAATTAATGTGTAAACACATTAATTGTTAAATGATTATGAAACTGACACGTGTCAATGCGTGTGTGAAAACATTTATTGCAAATGTTTCTCTTTTAATATACAAGAGATATATTTAGCTTAATTAATTAGGGACCAAATGATATATATATACATATATACATATATATATTAAACCACCAATATTTAGTAGATCATAGACAAATATTTCATCTTACTATACTTATGACCAGCTCTGCCTCGGACTTCAATTATTGTCGATCAAATTTCAAATAGTGAACAAAAATACAAACTTTTTTATGGTTAAAGAAAAATGTTAAATCCGGGTCTATTAAAGACATAGATCTAATTCCCTGGTAGAAGGTGCTGTCCACGACAGACCTTCTCCCGAGTTTTCATACGGACGTATCCGCAGCCGTGGTGAGCATAACAATGTGACTTAATTTCCGTAGCAGGAGAATCAAATCCCGAATGTGTTTGCATCCAAGGCGTGTCCACGACCACTGGATCCAAATGCCCGCTCCCAAAAATATAAACTTATCTATCAACTTATTAATATTGCACCGATGGTTGAGTGAACCGTAGTACAAGTTCGTACATTTTAACTAATATGTACATTTACGAAGATTCACATTTTATATGAACGTAAGAGCATGATTATTGGGAGGTTTTTAGGGTGGGGTTCTTAGCCGAATATAATAATCTGTCTCTGAACTTTTAATTAAAAAAGCTAAGAACCATCACTTAAAACTCTTATTTAAAAGTCAATTCTTAGTTTTTAGTTAAAAATTAAGAGACATGTTCTTATATTCTGTTAAAAACTTCACGTTAAGAACCCTCCAATAATGATGCTCTTAGAGATGCAACTTTCACTTTATCTTTTCCCTATAGAGACTTCAAAACATTAAGTAGAAGTTGTTGTTAATAGAAATTATTACTGCAATTGTGCTGCGGCCACGTGGTATAAAGTGTGAACATATAGCAACTTGATGACAATTTTATTACTTTCTTCCCTTTTTTTAAAGATCGACTAGAGCATGTCCCATTCTCTATTTATTCCCCCGTAGGAAGATATCTTCTCTATATATGCAGACAAACACACATAAATTCATATACACTCATACATCTATTTCTTATAGTCTTAAGAAGATCATGAGCTCCGAGGGGCTAAAGCCGTTTAAGAAGAAAGAAGGGACTGTGATCCCCAAGAAGAGAGAGTTGGTGAAGACAAAAATCCTCAAAGCCATTCTCTCTTTCTTCCGTCGCTCTGACAGCAAAAAAAGTTCTGAGGCTACGGGTGACGGTGCCAGAAAGCGCGTGTATCCCACTCGCCAATGACCGCTCGTTTACCGTGGAGTTGAAGATAGTTACTATCATGATCTTTTATGGGTTCATCTCCTCTGTTTCATTTGTTATAGTATATTTAAGTAGAAGGAAGCTTAATTAGCCTTGTTGAAGACTATCTGTTTCTTTATATTCGAGGTTTGGTTTCTCCGTCTCGAGAAAGGGAAATATTTCATGAATGATGAATTAATATGTTTAGTCCTCTTCTTGTGTAAAACCCATTCATATATGATGAGCATGAGGCGTTGTGATTCGTTATGGGACGATAGTCTTTAAAGCATACTCTGTTTTTAAGGTGATGATAGATTGTTGTTATGATCATACGATGTAGTTTCGGATATTATATGCAAATGTGCTGTCTCGAAATTAATTAATAAATTTTGTAATAATGATAGTACAAAAAAAGATAAGATAAAGAAAGAAAGTAGAGATTACAGACTGTAAAATGATAGGGTTTTAGTTCTCTAACTTACCTATAACTCTCATTGGTAATAAAGTTATTACTATGTCAAGTTAAAAATAAGATAGGAAATAAAAAAATCAACAAGTGTAATTAATTAAAACAAACAAAATTTTTAGCCAATAAAACTGATAGTAATAAATAAAAATTAAGAGAGCCAACGTGTGTTTACCAATTGGGAGACAATGGGACCTGTCAGAGTAGGAAGGTTGTCGTCACTAATGACGTCTCACAAGTTCGTCACTAATGACGTCTCACAAGTTCGTCAGTGCTGGTCACTGACTCAGATTTTAATTGGACAGGAATATTCCTTCTATAAATAGCCAAACTTTCTTTAGATTTTGTTCGGTAAATAATTTCTCAAAATCGAGGATACATCTTCATCAAATACTTCATCAGATTTAGTTATTTGTTTCCATTCGATCCGAAAAATTTGGACATCTTTAAATCTACAGAACAAAACAAATATTAAAAATCAATATCCGTTAAAAAGAAACAAACCACAAATACTAAAAATTTCAGAGTCGGATATCCGCTCCGTTCATGTTTTATATAAATAAAAGTATATTCACAATTAAATAGAGAGTTGTAGATAAAAATTTACATAATAATTACTATTTTAAATATAATTTTAATAATTTCATATATAAAATTATTTATAAAGTATTAAATTAAGAAAGAAATAGAAAATCTTTTGAAAAACTACATTTTTCTAAAATTTTATCTTTTATAAAATTTATAAAACATATAGTTTCACTATTTTTTTACTTTTTTTATTTAATATTATGTAAAATATATTTTTGAAAAAAATAGATTTATTTAATAAAATGAATGAGATATTAGTAATTTTAAGCAAAGCAACTCAGAAAATTAAATTTTTGTAAAATACGAAGCAAATTACAAATACTGAAAATTTGTATTATCGGCTCCTTGCCCATCCTTAGATTCAGTGTGCTGAAAAAATTAAAAAGAAAAAGAAAAAGCAAACAAATTCGTCGGTTAAATAAAAGATGAAGGACTATTTTTAATGGGATTGAGTCTTGTTGGGAAGCAAATTACAAGCCTGCCTTGTGTGAGTCTGGAATCACCAATTGACTTGAATTATTTTACATTATCATCAATAAGCATCTGAATTAAGTTTTCTTAGCATTCTTTTATTGTAACAGGAAAAACGTCGAGTACTTAATGCACCCAGCTCCGTTAGATAATTGAAAATCAGACGCGAAGATCTAAATCTCATGTCTTATTCTTAATATGAAGTTAAGATGGGTGATTTATTTACGGGATAAGGTCAATATTTTCAATTCATATGTTGAATATTTTTTTTTGTCAGCTATCCATTTAGATTAGGTCAAGTGAGGACGAGACGAACATGTACTCTGATTAGCACCTTCGTCTGGCCGGATCTGATCTATATAAAAAAAAACGTTTCTACTCCTTGCTTCTTTTGCTAACGCGTCAGTCCGACCATTCCTACTAAAAAAATATGAGATAGACACACATCCTTGAAATCCTCCTGTAATATATAAAACACTTCGATTTCCGTCGCGAAAGTTGGCCAATCCACCGGGTTTGTAGTCATGCCTACTAGATCCGAACAGTAGGGATGAGCAATCATCATCAGAATAAAGTTTTGGTTCGGGTTGATTCGGGTTTCGAGTTCATGAATTACAACTCCATTCGGGTATTATAAAAGTCCGGATCAGATTCGGTTCGGGTTTAGTAGGGTTTGGCTCAGGTTTAGTAACATGTCCAAGATCCGGTTAAACCCAAAATAGTTTCGGTTTTGGATATTAATCTGGTCATTGGTTTCAAAAACATAAATTTATACTTGATTAAACTCAATATATCCAATAAGTATGTGTATGTGGCTTCCTTAAACCATATTGTCGTGTTTCAAAATAACTTTGGCAGACTCGCATATCAACATACGAGACTGTTCTTGAACAATGCATGACAACATCAGACATATCATGACATACCAAATCCTTGTACTAACGATAATCATACATAATAAAATGTAAACAAACGAAAATTAACAACTAGAAACTTTCTAAACGTAAGAAACACTATTTGAATTTTAAAATAAAACAACATTGTTTAAAATTTAAAAGCAAACATATTCATAATTAAATTTCAAATGCAATTGTCAAAACATAGAAACATCAATACTGACTAAATACTAAAAATATATATTAAACTAAGTATTTGAGTAGGTTATTCATGTAATAGATGATTATTTTATGTACACAATAATATCTTAGTGTATTTTGGATACATATTAGAGATTGAGATCATGTTTGGTACGAATATTTTTTAGAATTTTATTTTTTTTGGATTTTTAAGATATCCATTTGGATTCGGAATCAGTTCGGGTATAACCTATAACCCAACATACCGTAGAACCAGATTCATTCAATATTTATATCGGGTTCAGATAAGTTCAGATTCATTTTTATAGGATCGGTTTCAGATTTTTGGATTCGGTTTATTTTCCTAGACCTACTAGCCAGTGTAAATCTACAGTTAAGACACCGATATTCAACAAAATCAAACATAGCAAATGAAAACCTAGGAAGTGGAACCAATGGCTATTGGAGAACCCAAGAGTTAGACCTGGGCATAATATTCGTAATCTGAAATCCGAACCGAATCCGAACCGAAAAACCCGATCCATATCCGGTCTGAAATGTAAAAAATATCCGAATGGATCTTGTAAGGTGGTACAAAACATATCCGAATCCGAAGTGTTATTGACCAAACCCAAACGGGTAACCCGAAAAACCGAAAAAACTGAAAAATCCAAAAAAATATCCGAAGAAACCGATCCGAATGTCCAAAATAATATACAATATAATTATATGAAACATGAATATATACTTCAAATATTCATTTTCATATTTATTTTGATATGTTATCTAACAATAAGTATTTAAAATTTAAATAACTACCTTAAATACTTAATTATAGATAAATAAATATATATTTCTTATGTTTTACTTTTAAATTTTAGATTTTATTTCGGGTATATCCGAACCGATCCGATATAACCCGAATCCGAATTATATATGATTACTTTATGGGTTCTATGATGTGATACAAAACCGACCTGAACCCGATGTGTTATATCCGAACCCGACCCGTACTTACAAATTTACTAGAATGAGACCTAGAAGGTGTTAAAAAAAAGAACCGAAATCCAAAAAACCTGATCCGAACGCCAACGGGTACCCGAACACCCAGGCCTACCAAGAGTCATCGTCAAACCACCATTATTGACACAAGAAAAGAGTTTTCGTCGAGATGAAGACATGGTTATTATGTCTTCATCAAGTTCTTTAACCAAGGAAAAGTTCCTTAAATCGCCATCTCTAAACAGTCCCGGCCAAAAAAATTAAAATTTTGCTTAAGGCCTTAACCTAATATAGAAAATATAAATAAATGAAAATTTGTAAAGTAAAATTAGAAAGGCAGTTATGTGCCCTAGTCAACTGTTTATGTAGCCTACCCTTTGGGCCGGGAATTTCTTCAAGCAGGAGATTTGAAGGAACTTTCTTCAAATCGTCATCTCTGAGCAGAATATTTGGTATAGCGGCTGCTGACTTGACAATAAAGTTTCGTAAAGAAAGAGAGTATATATCTGACAGTAATGTTTCCTCGTACAGAGAGAGAGAGAGAGAGAGAGAGTATAGATCTATCTGGTCCCAAAAACTTTCTTAAGAACAACAGATCAGAGACTAGGATTCATCTTATAAAATCTAAGATGGACGAAACAGCTATCAACGAAGTAATAGTAAACCACAAGGAACCGGTGGTTCCAATATTTGAAGAAATTGACAATCCTTTAATTGATTTGGATTGCTTCATCCTTATGTAAGGATTAATTATTATTATTATTATTTTTTTTTGTTGAAAATGTTTTTGGTAAATCGATTTCTATATGTAATGCATTTGAATAGTTTGGACTTTGGACTGAATACAACTTAAGGGACTTATAATTGCCATGTCTTTTAATAATAACTAGATCTCGACCCGCGCAATCGCGAAGATTTTTTTTCATTTATTTTTATATAAATATTTTGTTTTCAATTCTAAAATAGTATATATTATAATATATGTGTCTATCAATTTTTAAAACATAATAAGTTTACAGTATATTTTTTCATTGAATAGATTTTTTCAAACTTTCACATGTATTTGTATCTTCTTTTATATATATATTTTTGGATTATTATTTCATTATTAAAATCGTAACTATATATATAAAAATTAGTAAAATATTGTTTTATTGTCATATTAAAATATATTGTAACATTTCACAAATTTAGAAAGTTTTTTAAAAAATAAACTTTTCGTTTCATAGATTTATATTATCGAGTAAATAATTAAATATTTAGTTTTTGTTTAATTTTTAAAATAAATTATATAGTTTAAAATTTGTTTTCATTGGTTTAAGGTAGTAAAAATTAATCATTGTTAGATAATATGATTTTTGTTATTTAATTTTTTTTTTTTATAATTTCAAAAGTTAACATCGACAAATATTTAAATATTTAACACGTGGAGGTATAATATTACAATATTAAATTATATCTATTGTTTAAATCCAATTATTGATAGCCCAATAAAAATTTCTTGTAGGCCCAAAATTTAAATGATAAGATTAGAGATTAAATGTAACATGACTTTGTAGGAATATGTCCATTAGATCCATTTTAAAAAAAATCACACATGAATCAAGGTTGTGACTTCTGTTTTAATATATAAGATATGTTAAGACCCTCATCTTGCGCTAATGAACATTAATTATGTATACAAATAATTGTTACATCCGTACTATTAAAATAGAAGTCATGATTTTTTTCATGTGTGATTTTTTTGTTTGGACCATCCTTAGAAAATTTATTAAATTTTACATAACTTAATTATCATATCTTACAATATCTTTATTTTTATTTGAAATACTAATAAATATCTTAAAGAAATGTCTAACAAAATCTACAAATATCTTTAGATTCTTTTTAAAATATATTTTTGAAAATAGTTATTTAAAATTTTAATTATCACAAAGTATAATTACAAACTAAATTTTAGTTTAGTTTTGATTGTAAACAAAAATAAATAATGATAAAAAACACATTTAATAATATTTTAATGATAATAATGAGGACAATTCTCTCAAATAGCCTTTTGTTAATTTTTTGTCACAAAAATAGCTATCTAAGAAGACAATGACCAAAATAACCCACTTTTTATTTTAAAATTTTGATTTTTTTTTTTAAATTTGAAATCCTATCCCCCAAATTTCATTCATTAACTCTAAACCGTAAGTTTAGAATAGTTTACCATTGGATAAAACTGTATTTTTACCCTGTAATAAAATTTATTTTAGTCATTTTCTTCATTGAGTGCTATTTTTGTGAAATAAACTAAAAATGACTATCTTAGAGAATTTCTCTAATAATAATTTCAAATGGAATTTATTTTCAAAATTAAATTTAAGAAATATTTTAAAAGATGGTTTAAAAAATATTCATTTATATTTCTAATTTAAAAATAAACATATCTTATCTATTTAGCTCATAAATTATGACTTATTTCATATGTGATTTTGTTTTAATTTAGATCACTTAGAAGTCATACCTTTAAATGCTTTTGCCATATAATAAAGTTAATTTACACTTTCCCTCATAAAGGAAACATTTGATCTTTATTAATTTACACGAACTTTAATAACACTAAACTAAAGTTTTATAAACTAATTTGGTTTATTATTTAAACACCTATACTTAATTGGTTTAATTAATCACTATATACCAAATTCTCTATTATGTAGGTTCAACTTAATTTAATTTCCACATATATTTCAAATTCAGAAATAAAACAAAATTTATGTAAATCAGTATTGTTACATAATAATGTTTTCTAAATAAATTTTGTTACAAAAATAAAATTTATAGTAATAATATTATACACCACACAAATATTATTATAAAGCTAGATAATATTTAACACTAAATTATATTAATTTATTGATATATTATATAATTTTTATATAATTTTTATTAATAATTTTAAGATATATTAATAATTTTTGTGTTCATTTACGGTCGTGCGGGTCAAGATATATTAATAATTTTTATTTTGTGTTCATTTACGTATTATATAATTAAGTTAGAGTAAGTACATAAATTAAAACAATCATTTTATTTATTTTATATGGTATATAATTAAATTTCAATGATATTGAAATACATGCATAGTATATTTTAATATATATATATATATATATATATATATATATATTATTATTATTTAGATTTTCTACTCATATGATTTTATTAAAATTTGTATAATTGTTGTAACAAAAAATTCAAACCAATACTCACCAAAAAATTCAATGTGAGATTTTTTCAATACATATTTGAAAATTAAAATATTAAGCTCTAAATACTTTTTCAATGCAAATTTCAAAATTAACATATTTATGTATTTTATATGATATATAGTTTAATTTAAACGATATTCATATTATATATATATATATATATATATATTAAATGAGATTTCATACGATTTTATGATCATTTATATATTATTAGAACAAAAAATGTTAACCCATTTATTACAAAGTTACTAGTGTGAAACTTTTAACATTTTTAATAATTTATAGTCTTTTGTAAAATTTCAAAATATAACATATGAGAAAAAAACTAATTTTTCATTATATGATTAATGTGATTGTTTAATTTATATTAATAATATAAAATTAAACAAAAATGAGGGAGGATACAAAATTCTTATCAAATCTTTGTTATTCATAGTAATTAATTGTTATATATATTTTAATTGTATTAGGTAATTCCATATCTATCATTTAAGAAAATAATGAAAAATATTTTTTTGTACACTGCTACTCAATTTGATAGATAGTTTAATACAAAACATAATATATGTTTAGATGGACCAACCTATTTTTCTTAGAATTATAAGAAAGTTGACATGAGGACACCAGCAAAATTTATAATGTTTATCAATTAGTATATAATAGATTGTAATATTTATCAATTAATATATAAAAGATTTTGAAAAAAAACGCAGCGTTTTGGAGTCATAAAAGACTTCTTTCTCTTGGTAGACAAACAAAAAATCTATATTGATGTCTTATCCAAATCCAACCAATGAGCATTCAGATATAAATTGCAATACTACAACACTTATCCCATTCTATCTTTTATTAGTGTCTACCAATTTTTTGTTACTTGCCTTTACGCATTCTTGGATTAGCTATGACACATTCACTCTCTCCTCTCTTACCGGCTGCTCACGCCGGCAGCCTCTGCTCTCCATCACCGCGGTCACAGCCGCAGACTCCTCCCATCATCCTTCAAGTCCCACAAATTAATCGCAGGTAATCGTTTATGTTCGTCTTTTATCTGAAATCCGACTGACACTAGATAGGGAAAATTAGTTTTCTTTCTAATTATGCAATGTGAAAATTTGTAACAAAATAATGGTATAATATGCAGGGCAATTGTGGTGGGATTAGGTGGTTCGTTATTGAGTTGGAACGCTCTGAACGGTAAGGAGGAGGCAATGGCGGCAGCAAGACGGCCGCCTCCACCACCAGCAGTTGAGAAGAAAGATCCGAATGTGAGTGGAGTTCAGGCTAAGGTATTAGCGAGTAAGAAGCGTAAAGAGGCAATGAAGGCCTCCATGGCTAAACTTAGAGAGAGAGGCAAATCTGTTGTTGATGAAGAAAAACCATCTTCATCTTCTCCTTCTGCTCCTGTTGTTTTTAAAGATGAGCCAAATCCTTCTTCTGTTTCTGTTGTTGTTAAAGATGAGCCAACTCCTTCTGCTGCTCCTGTTGTTGTTGAAGATGAACAAACTCCTCCTTCTGCTTCTGATCAATAGTATCCAAGCAAAATGGTCTAAACCTTTCTATTTATCTTCTCTACCAAATTTTATCCTATCATGTTAATTCGCACTACTGTACTTTAATTTATTATTCTGGTGACTATGTGGTACCAGATCCATCAGTAATTTAGTTCTGAAATCATCACAGATTTGATAAAATTGAAATATATGTCAAACAAAGTACATGGTTCAACAAGTTAATCGATCGGATAGGTGTTGAAGGCGTCATCCTTGTTGGAGACACCAACAAGAAGGTCTGCCACACCCCAACCTTGAAGTAGACTTCATCTCGATAATAATGTAGCTGTGAAATATCACACTGTGACCGCATCAAATGGCTTCGTTAATCATGGCCTGGATGTTTCCAGTGCACTCCACCGTATGTTGTCTCTGGGATCAGTTGTCCAAAGTCACGCTTTCTAGAAGTTATTCTTCTTCACGTCCCCCATTCCCAGCTTCTTGAATCGTTCCTTGGCTGGCCTTGTAATTCCTCTTCTTGTACTTGTAAAGAGTGGAAGGTCTTTGGGCCACAAGAGTATCAGAAATCATAGAAGCAGGAACAAACCTGAGTTGTGTAAACCATGTGTGATGACAAAGGAAGACTGTAAGACCTGATCCCGGCCGACTAGGCCGCGGTCGATGCCTCACGTCGCTCAGTCCATACCCAGACCGAACCTCTAATAATTTTGCCCTTTATTTAAAATATCACTCATTGGCGAGGGCTAACTCAGATCCTAGCTCAAGACTACCTTAGTCATTCCCTAGCTAGATCAATACAAAACATACGCAGCGGAATAGTATCTACTTAACCATTGGTATATAACCAATATAAAACTTGTCTGGTCGAATCACCTCGGCTAATGGTTAGTATACTCAACTACCAGCTAGCTCCAAGGTCAATCCCGAACCCAAATCAAGGCATACAAATCTGAGGTTCCATTCCCCTAACCATTCTATCTAGATCTATGCAACATTGCTAGATCATACCTTTGCCACATCCACGGAGCTTGTTAGCTCATCGGCCCAGCTACACTAGCTGAATGAACTCATAAACCAGCTGATCGAGCTGCGAGGTAGCCTTGCCCAGCTCCCCGTCCACTCGTCCAACTCCCTTATACCTTCATAAACTCTTCTCTTGGGTACTTAGTCATTCAGCCAACCATCCCCACAGACATAAGTAACCCTTGAGAAGTCTTCAAACAGCTAAGGACATGCATCTGGCCCTTACCGGCTCATGCACTGTCCCACATCCTTTTTGCCTTATCAACTTATGATACCAAGTCCAGCTCATGGACTAACAATGCCCATCAGATCCTGAGTCAATCAACCAACCACCCCACATGACTCAGAACTGATGAGTCTTCACACTTCCTAATCAGTCATGGAACCATGTCCCACTGAACCTGATTAGTGTTGCTCTTACCACCGGTGCATCCTTTGATCAATCAGATCAGACACCTTGATCCATCATCCAAGGATCAGGTCATCCATCCTTGCCCATGATCAGGTCACACACGGCCTGCCTTACCAACGCCAAGGTTGATAACCAGCAATTCCTTATGATCAATATCATAAGTGACAATATGTTCCAGCACACAAACATATGATCAGATATCCTAACACAAGGATCTGACCCCAATATGCCCTCAGGTGCAATTTCGACCGCAAGCAAACCTGCTCCAAAAACATAGCCAATGCTTTGCACATAGCTTACCAACCCAAGGTTGATAACTAACATTCCTTATGATCAATAATCATAAGTGACAAACATTTCACAATACACAAGCATATGATCCGATAACCTAACACAAGGATCTATCATTGCATGGCTGGTTCCATAACTAACCGATCATTTTCTCATTAAACCCAAATCTGGCCGATTTCAAATGTGATCCAAAAACTAAATAAAATTCATGTAAAT
>NC_027754.1:21597361-21611078 GCF_000695525.1 Brassica oleracea var. oleracea
GTCCAGACCCGGCCCAACTGCCCATGACTTGAACACTCAGTCCAGCTGAGTTGAGCTGATCCCCAGCTGTCCCAGCTGAGTGAGCTAGTCCATCTAGCTCAGGGAGCTGACACACTCTTCAGTGAGCTACACTGAGCTGCACTACACTTCACCTAGCTGGTCGAGCTTGCTTACTGCATCGCCCAGCTGTTATACACTGTGTCCAGCTTGTTTCCTTTATCTTCTTCAATCCTTCTAAGTCCCTTGGTCAATTTCCAGACCTAGACTTAGTTTTCCCATGATCCATTCTGATCACTCACTTCATCGAGCTTCACCTGGATCTTGTCCAGCTACCAGCTCGCTTGTCCAGCTCCTTTGAGCTTGTCTCCTTCTTGGATTAGCTATGCCTTAGCTTCCTGATGCCCTTAACCTTACTTCCAGGCTATGACACGCTTGTCTTTGGGCCATATGACCATACTGGTGCATTTCCACACACCGCAGTCCGTCCGGACGATCCTATCCAGAATCGGGGACATGACAAAGACCCTCAAGCTTTCGCTGTGAAATATACGCATGTAGCAAAATCTTGGCATTGGCCTCCTCCAGAGTTTCAATGAACAGAAACGGGACACAATCCAACACTTTTGCCAATTCCATCTTCTCATCTTGTCGAACAGACACATACTCAGGATACAATCCAAAATAACTTTATAATTTTATTTTAATTACACATATGATTTTAAATATATACTCTCTCTTGTTCTACAAAGATAGATTTTTTAATATTTTCACACATATTAAAAAAATGTTGTGAAACTTAGGAGAATAGTTTCTTATTCTTATTAATCATAAACACAAAGAGCCCTTTATATATAGGAAATTACATCGTCATAGAATAATGAAAAGAAGGAAATACAAATATGGAAAGAGTACATATCATAATCTAGGAAGGAAAAGGAAAACTAGGGTTTGCTGTCTCTCTCTCTAGGCGCCGGCTCTCTCTCTCTCTAGGCGCCGGCTCTCTCTCTCTCTCTCTCTCTCATGGCCGCTGGCTCTCTCTTTCTAGTATTAGCTGGTTATGGACATCCACAATATAATTTATAATACTCTCCATTGGATGTCATAACCATATAGAGTTTGTAATACGCTTTGGATGTTGCCTCATTAAAACTTTACCAGGAAAACCCAGTGGGACAAAACCATGGTGAAGGAAAAAGAGTACAACACGTATTACTCTCCATGTTCTGAACATCACTGAAAGTATTTCAGTCTACGCATCTCAATCTGATGCGTGAGCTTCCTGAACGTGCAAGTCAGAAGTGATTTGGTGAACAAGTCGGTTGAGTTGTCGCTGGAATGCACTTGGACTACTTGGACCTCGTCGGCTTTCTGTAGCTCGTGCGTGAAGAAGAACTTTGGTAAGATGTGCTTCGTCCGGTCTCCTTTTATGTAGCCATCCTTGAGCGGAGCAATGCATGCTGCATTGCCCTCATACATCACGGTTGGTGCGTCCTTGCCTTCGCACATCCCACAATCAACTCGAACATGTTGGGTCATGGACCTCAACCAAACACACTCGCGGCTGGCCTCATGTATTGCCAAGATCTCCGAATGGTTTGAAGATGTGGCCGCGATCGTCTGCTTCATGGAACGCCATCATCTGGCCGGTCTACCATGTGTAAACACATAGCCTGTCTGTGATCGAGCATTGTGTGGATCCGAAAGATAACCTGCATCAGCAAAACCATTTAATCCTTCTTTGTTTTGGTTAGTATAAAATAGACCCAAGTCTTTTGTTCCTTGCAGGTAACGAAGAACATGTTTAATCCCATTCTAGTGCCTTTGGGTCGGACAAGAGCTAAATCTAGACAATAGATTCACGGCAAAACATATATCTGGTCGTGTGTGACTAGCCAGATACATCAAAGCTCCTATGACACTGAGATATGGCACTTCGGGACCAATGACATCTTCATCGTCCATCTTAGGACGGAACGGATCAGTGTCCAGGCTGAGAGACCTCACGACCATGGGGCTAGATAATGGGTGAGACTCAGTCATATTGAATCTCTTGAGTACCTTTTCTGTATATGCCATTTGATGCATAAGGATTCCATCTTTAATGTACTCAAGCTGTAATCCCAAACAGAACTTTATCTTTCCTAGATCTTTCATCTCGAATTCTTTCTTAAGATATTCAACTGTTTGGGAAATCTCTCCAGAGGTTCCTAGGATATTCAGATCATCAACATACACTGCTATGATCACAAATCCCTTATTGTCAATTTTTTTTAATAAAAATACATGGACTGATCGGGTCATTCTTATAGCCCTCTTTCACTAGGTACTCACTTAGTCTATTGTACCACATTCGACCTGATTGTTTCAATCCATAAAGTGATTTGTTCAACTTTATTCTGTTCTCGAGAACTCGATTTGTTTTTCAATTCAATACCCTCTGGGACTTTCATATATATCTCATTATCCAGTGGACCATATAAGTATGCAGTTACTACATCCATTAACCGCAAGTCTAAGTTTTCTCTTATAGCCAGAATTATCAGGAATCTAAAAGTAGTAGCATCCACCACAGGAGAGTATGTCTCCTCATAGTCTATTCATGGTCTCTGTGAGCATCCTTGTGCAACAAGCCGTGCTTTATATCTCACGACTTCACCATGTTCATTTCTTTTCCTCACAAAGACCCATTTGTATCCAACTGGTTTGACATCATAGGGTGTCCGGATTATAGAACCGAAGACACCTCTTTTCTTTAAAGAATTTAACTCCACGTTTATAACTTCTTTCCATTTGATCCAATTTGATCGTTGAGTGCACTCATAAATAGACGTGGGTTCATGATCCTCGTTTAAATCCATAAGTTCAAGTGCTTCCTTGTATGCAAATATATCATCAATGTCGACATTCTTTTTGTTCCATTGTATCCCAGACAAGACATAATTTATTGAGATCTCATTATTATCAGGACCTTCAGTACCATGAAGCTTGGCGTCCCAAGCATCAGTATTAGGCACATTAGGTTCCTCGGCCCTGTCTAAGGCCTTAGGTTTGGTCACGACAATCTCTAGGGTTTCAGGATCGGCCGCGGCCGTGTCTAGGGTTTCGGCCTCAGATGCACCTTTCTTTGTTTTCCGAGGGTTCTTATCTTTGGAATCTATTGGTCTACCACGTTTTAAACGTTGTCTAGACTCTGTAGCAACTTGATTGTGTCCTTCTTAGACATCAATTCGAATTGGTGCATTAGCAGCTGGTATATATGACTTTGTTACTCTTTTCGGGTCAGCAAAGGAATTTGACAATTGATTAGCTAGCTTTTGTAAATGTATTATCTTTTGGACTTCTAAATCATATTCTTGAGTCCGAGTATCTTGCCAAGATAAGGATGCTTGATTCCATGTAATTTCTTTTACCAGCTTATTGTATATCTCCCTAATGTTGGATGTTCGGATTCATCAAAATGACAATCTGCGTATCTGGCCTTAAACAAATCACCCGTAGTTGGCTCAAGATACTTAATAATCGTGGGACAATCATATCCAACATATATCCCCATCCTCCTTTGAGGTCCCATCTTTGTTTTCTGTGGTGGAGCAATTGGAACATAAACGGCACAGCCAAATGTTTTAAGATGGGATATGTCTGGCTCATGACCCGTAAGCAATTGTGATGGGGAATATTTATGTTCACTAGATGGCCTGATGCGTATGAGTTCGGCCGCATGCAGGACCGCATGTCCCCAAGCTGAGACCGAGAGTTTTGATCTCATAAGCAATGGTCTAGCTATTAGCTGTATTCGTTTAATGAATGATTCGGCCAAGCCGTTCTGTGTATGTACATGTGCCACGGAGTGTTCCACACTTACCCCCATGGACATACAATAATCATTAAACGCTTGGGACGTGAATTCACCAGCATTATCAAGACGTATAGTCTTTAAAGGAAAATCTGGAAAATGAGCTCGTAATTGAATTATCTGAGCAAGCAACCTTGCAAACGCCAAGTTGCGGGTCGACATAAGACATATATGCGACCGTCTCGTGGACGCATCAATGAGAACCATGAAATATCTAAACGTCCCACAAGGTGGGTGTATTGGTCCACAGATGTATCCTTGTATTCTTTCCAGAAAGTTTATCGTTTCCTTAGTCACTTTAACTGGTGATGGCCTAACGATGAGTTTTCCTTGTGAACATGCTACACACGTTAGGTGCTTAGGAATAACTCGTTTTTCTTTCAATGTATGGCCATTAGTGTTCAGTATCAACTTTCGCATCATGGTCGAACCAGGATGACCGAGCTGGTCGTGCCAAAGAATAAAATTCTCGGTGGCCACTCTGTTTAATGTGGCATTGGCTTCTATCATACTGACTTTAGCATAGTAAAGGCCAGTAGAGAGTACAAGTATAGTCTCTAAGACATTCTTATGGCCTTGGGCGATTTCTATGATCTGAAGGAACTCTTTGTTTCCTTCGCCCTTAGTCTCAATATGGAAGCCATTCATTCGGATATCTTTAAAACTCAATAGGCTTCTCTTAGAGCTGGGTGAATACAATGCATCAAATATCTCTAGATGCGTACCCATAGGCAATAGGATGTTAGCCTGGCCGTAGCCGTCTATTAGGTTGGCTATACCCGCAATGGTACTTATATTGGCGTTTTTAAGAGTTAGGTTTAAGAAGTATCTTTTGTCTCTTAAGATCGTGTGGCTTTACCCACTGTCTACCACGAATATATCCATTCTTCAAAACAAGATTATAGAATGATTCTTTAGAGACTTTATATCAAAAACTTTCATCCATTAAATTATAATAAGAAAACAAGTTCAAAGAAATATCAAAACATAGAAAACATAAAAGCAAAGAACACAAAGGACTTAGATGGCCAAAATCAGCTTGATTCTTTTAGACAATCTGATGTTTCATAATCCATAAGATCATCTCGTTCATGATTAAAATCATCTTCACCATCTTGATAGGTCAGATGGACTTCAGGATTCTTCCCTTTCAAACTCTCTTGATAGAGGTCAACGAGATGTTTGGGAGTCCTACATGTCTTAGCCTAATGATTGCCCATACCACATCTATGGCACATAGATTTGGTCGAGTTTTGTGGCTTAAAAGAAGTACCACGGCCTCGGCCATGACCTCGGCCATGACCTCGGCCATGACCTCGGCCAAACGAGTTTCCTTGGCTACGGCCATAAGAGTTATAGTTGCCTCGTCCTCGACCAAAAGAATTTCGGCCACGACCACGTCCTTGCCATCTCCCACTGCCACAGCCGTGTTGGCTATCACTCTGGACGTGGTTAGATTCTTTCTTAGGCTCTACAGCCGCATGTGCCTCAATAATGGGGTTGATCCATGAGGTCTCATTTCACTGTTTCTCATCAACAGTTCATTGTTTTGCCCAGCGAGCAATAGACAAGAGATCATATTAGCATAAGTCGTGAAGCCCTTCTCACGGTACTGTTGTTGTAACAACACATTGCTTGTGTGGAAGGTGGAAAAGGTTTTCTCAAGCATATCCTTATCCGTTATATCCTCACCACACAGTTTCAATTTAGAAACTATCTTAAATAGGGCTGAGTTATACTCGTCCACGGGCTTATAGTCCTGGATCCTGAGATTTCTCCAATCATACATAGCCTTTGGTAAGATCACCGTTCTCTGGTGATTATATCTCACTTTCAATTCTGTCCAAAGGTCTAATGGATTCTCAATGGTCAGATACTGATCTTTGAGACTCTCAGTTAGATGATGGCGAATGATCAAGATGGCTCTGTATCTATCTTTCTCACTAGCATCATTGTCCTCAGTGATACATTCACCGAGTCCCTTGGATTTCAGGATGATCTTAGCATCAAGTGCCCATTGCAAGTAATTATCTCCAGAGAGATTTAGGGCAGCAAAATTCAAGTTGTTGATTTTCGACATCTTAACCTCAAATCGGGTTGAATGGACCACCAACTAGAGAAGAGCCGCGAACTGAACGTTGAGATCGAGTCGCGAACGGATTGCTTGCTGATCGTCGCGAGCTGGAACTGATCGGGTCGCGAGCTGGAAGAGTTGAGATCGTCGGTTGCGAGCTGAGACGGGTCGCGAACTGTGTGCTGATATCGAGTCGTGATCGTGCTGAGTATCGAGCTGGCTGCTTATCGGGTCGCGAATTGAGCTTAGATCGGGAATGCCTTGAGTATGGATGAAGGTTCACGATCGGGTTTAGGGTTTCACGATCGGGATGGGTTCGAGCCGTCTAGGATTATCGTCGGGATAAGTTCGGGTTTAGGTCGGGACTTTTGCTTTAGGGTTTTAGAGTAATCGTGCTGATAACGTGTTGTGAAACTTAGGAGAATAGTTTCGTATTCTTATTAATCATAAACATAAGGAGGCCTTTATATATAGGGAATTACATCATCATAGAATAATGGAAAGACTAGAAAAGAAAATACAAATATGGAAATAGTACAAATTATAATCTAAGAAGGAAAAGGAAAACTAGGGTTTGCTGTCTCTCTCTCTAGGCGCCGGCTCTCTCTCTCTCTCATGGCCGCCGGCTCTCTCTCTCTAGTATAGGCTGGTTATTGACATTCACAATATGATTTATAACAAAAAAACACATTAAATTACCGTAATAAATGTATTGTTTTCTGTAATTTTCAATTTTCAATAACTTTTAACCAATAGTATTTCAGTAAAGTCAATTAATTTTTTTAAAGTTTACAATTTTTTCATAGAAAACACAAAAATACAAAAAAATTTTTTTCTAAAAAGTCTATCATTAAGGAACGGAGGGAGTACTATATAGCCGGTTTGTTTATTATTTGAGTTAATTAGATTTGCATCTATTTCTCTGAATTCAACTATAAATTTTTTTTTGTTCTAAATAGATAAATTTGATTAATTATTATTTATATTTAGGTTGGTTGTTATTTTAGATAGAAAGATTATGTATAACTTAATATAACAATAATATGTTAAATTTTATTTTAAATAATATTAAACATACGAATTAGATTTGCTTGATATTTTTATTATGTGCATGTTGGACTGTAAAAGTATAAAGAAAAAATTAAACTAAAACCAAAGTAAACATAAAGCAAAAACAAAGATTTTTCAATATGGTAGAGTATAATACTTTTATTTTATTAAAATATTTAGAGCTGTGCTAGTTAAAAAGCTTTTTGTAATTATTCTATCAAAATAGGTTTATATTAAAGAAGTATTTTAGTTTCTTTTTCTAATATATTTATCTTGCTTAAGATATTTATTTTTAAATATTATTTAACATTTTAGAAATAAATATCGGTTTTTACGATTTTTTATTGAAAAGTCATGTTATTTAAGTAAAAAATAAAATTTATATAGATTTATTTTTATTATTTTTGTAGTCTGATACAAATGTAAAGAAAGTTTGAATTTTTTTTTTATAGAAACTAATATGAAAACCATCTCAATCATAGTTCCTATAAAATATTTTTAGTCAATTAAAGATAACTCGCTCTATGTTATTTAAATTATTTTGTAGTCATCTAAGAAAATGTACACATATGTTTATTGCATGACTGGAAATAAGCTAGATTTTTGCGATGCAGAACGTAGATAGATTCCTCCTCTGATCTCAGCTAGCTTGGGAAATACAGCTAGAGTTGCACTAATTGGGCCTCAACGAAGGTGAGTCAAAGCTTCACACAGCGACTCCATTTGTGTGGCAGACACAATTCCCGGTCTAAAGGTGAGTTTTTACGAATTCGGATAACAACAAAAAAATGGCTATTGAAGCTCAATTGTGGTCTCAACTACAGCACCATGCTCAGCAACAAACTCTATGGATGTATGAACATATTGAGAATAACACATATAATCAATTTCAACCGCTGGTGGATGAGGAATTCTGGCATGCAATGATGACAGAGATACCAAACTGATAGCCTAATATGATCTGGATTCTCAGAAATCATCGACTGAGCACTAATTTGATCTTTATGACATCAACCCAAATGTGCATTGAGGTCCCTCGATGTAGTGGCATTATTAACAAAATTATGAATGTTATGAACAAATACTGTGCATATTGTTTTTTATTTATGTGTAGTACAATACAACCATAGCTTCCATGACAGCCCACAACACTTCATTTCATATTATTTTGTGTCCTTTTCCATAATCTAAATGGTATGAGCATTGATATGCAAAACAAAGGAAAAACAAGTGATTTATATTTGAAATCCGCTATCATTTGAGTAATTTGCAAGCTCTAAATACATATGAATCAATAAGTGTTCAACAACCACGATCTCTCCACTACATGTTAAAACAAGCATATATCACTCTTTAATATTGAATGATTATGAGAAAAACGAAACTGATGTTGCGTGGAAATCATTCTTACCAAATAAAATTGTTCTCTATTATCAAAGGTGTCATTATTTGAGGGTCAATAACAATTCATCAAATCATTTGAAGTATGCAGAGTCAATCAGAAGTAAAATTTATACTCGACTCAACTTTTACATATAAATAAAAGAACAATGCACCACAATTCAATCAACATTTAGTTACATTAATCTTTAGTGATAGAACAAATTACAACCAAAATGTCATAACGGTTTTCATAAGTTCAAATATGATGTTCATCTAATGGCGTCTAATAGTGTTAGGTTAGCTTCAGAACCTGTGATCATTCCTGTAATCTCTTGTAATAATACGTGGAGATCACTTAACCATTTACAATATAACCAAAGATTTAAAGTAAAACATAACCATTGTTTTCTATAGAACATATCCACTATGTTATTATCTTTTTCACCTCCAAGAAGAAGCAACAATTAAACTTTTATCCTCCCAGCAAAAAAGGAGCTCACCCATTTCCTCTTTAACCTTGTACTTACTGCAATACTCTTCCTTAATGAGGCTCTTTATACTGCTTCTCACTCTTGAACTCATTGGCCTCGAACTGAAACCTGCCATCATCATCCTAGCTCTCCATTTACCAGCAACCTCGTACCTGACAATCCGTTCATCTCCTTCGCGAGTTGGACTGATTCAGGGTCATCAAGACCGGTTAGCCTCAGGCGAAGGCGCTTACCGGGAAGTTCAGCAAATTGTTCTGATCAGTTTCATGTTTTGGTTTCTTTGGTGTATATCGAAATATATTATGTGAACTTCATTTTCATCTCTGATTGTTTCGACTACTACACCGTTAGCAGCTAAGAATCCAAATTTGAAACAAGGCAAGCCCGGTCCTGACCTAAAGCTCCACAAGCTAGGGCTTTAGGTGCCAAAATATATAAGCTTTAGGTGCCAAAATATATAAGCTTCAAATTTGGATTCTTAGCTGATAAAAAAAATAACAATTTTTGTATCCTCTCTCTTTTTTGTTTAATTTTATATTATTAAAAGAAATTAAAAAATCACATTAAGCATATAAATAAAAAAATAGATTTTTTGATATGTTATATTTTGAATTTTTTAAAAACGACTATAAATTACGAAAATTGTAAAAGTTCCACACTGAAAATTTTGTAATCAATGGTTTAACTTATTTTTTGTTCAATCAAGATACAAATGATCATAAATCGTCTGAATATAAAGTCTCGTTAATAAATATTCATATATATATATATATATATATTAATATCATTTAAATGAAATTATACACTATATAAAAATATATAAATATGGTAAATTCAAAATATGCATTGAAATTTTTTGAGATCTTAGTATTTTAATTTTGAAATTTGTATTGAAAAATACAACATTAAAATTTTTGTGATTAACGGTTTAAATTTTTGTTACAGTAACTATAAACATGTTAATAAAATCATATGAGTAGTAAGTTTGAATAATAAATATTTATATTAAAATATACTATATATATGAATCTATGTCAATATAACTAAAGTTTAATTATATACCATATAAAGTAAATAAAATTATTGTTTTGATTTATTTACCAAAAACATGATTGGAAATAAACATAAGGTATTGGTTTTGATTTATGTGTTTACTTTATTGTATATATTTTTATGTATCAAACTATTTTTTAAATAGGTGGTTTCTAATATGTTATTTGATCCTGACAATCCCAGAAATACACTTCTTCAAATCTTAGTGATTTTTAATATTCGAAGTACTATATATAATATAATTTCATTCAGAGTAAATATTTTAGTCTTGATTTTATTCCTAAAAAGCTTTTAATGAAATTATTCCTAAAAGGCTTTTAATGAAATATCATGAAAAGATTCCAATCACGTCTATTTGAGTTTGTTCGAAGAATGAGAGATTTGATCATTCGTCTAATATTTGTTTCTCTTTAATACCCTATCTAGCTATTATAATTGTAAGAATTAGAGATTTGAAATATTTAAACAAATATTTCTTAGTTTATACATAGTTTACATATACTAGAATAGTAAAGTATAATATATATATTTTTTTTACCGGTATACTCTTGCATAACTAAACCTCAAAAGCGTAGGTTAATAATATAAGTAATTTGTTTTGTTGTTCTAGAATTAGATGATTTTTAGAGCGAAATGGTGAATATATACTAGACATGCATTTATATTTCGAGTATGCACTTTTATTCTACAATAGCTTGATATATTAGATTTGAACAAAGTCTGCCGGTGATTTTTTTTCAAAAAAATTTGATTCTTAGATATCTATTTGGAATGGAAGTATTTTTCACAGATGTCCATTTTTTAAATTGACACTTATGTAATTCACCGAATTCACAAAAAAAAAATTAAAAAAGAAGCAAAACTCATATCAGTGAAATAAAAACGAGAACGAAAGCACAATTTTATAGAGGTAGAAAATGAAATCGTAAGTCAATAGTAAACAAATTGAGAGCAGAAAACCCAATCCGCTTTCGTTATTTTACAATCGATGTTGCCTATCTGATTTTGTGATTTCGGTTCCAAATTTAATCTCTTTTTGTGCATATGACGTATTACAAATAATAAAATGAGTTGTAATACGTTAACTCTTCAACAACGATGATACATTTAAGCGACCAACATTTGTATTCGTCATTTTATAATCGATGAAGATTGTAGTATTGCAAAATGTTAAAACCATTTAATGAATAAACATTAATATAAAAAACTCACTCTGCGCATTTACGCGGATTATCATCTAGTTCATTATTATATTCAAATCCAAACGCAGAAGTCAAACACTAGTAGTTATATTATCACACCACACGGAAATCAAATTAATCTGATCCAAACGCACAAGTCAAACACACCAAATATTTTTTTTAAAAATCAAAGGCCTGATTAAGGGAGGCCTATGCTTCGGCGAAGCACGGCAGTACTCTACTGCACTCATAGGAGCCACATAATCTTCACCTTTGCACAACTTACCCTTGAGAGCCAAGCATCCTGTAAGGTCACTGAACACACTTTTGATTATAGCTCTCCGTTCAACTGACTCATCAGTACCATCAAAAGCCAATCCTTTAAGAGCTATATAGAGGACTGAACTTTTGGCCTTGAGCGGAGTCTCCTCATCAGTTTCTATAGCCACTTTTACAAACTCTAAACTGGAGACAAGAAAACAAGATTTACCTCTGAAATTTTCCCATAGCTTTTGCAAAGAGAAATGGGGGATATTACAACTGTGGCTATAAAGAAGGATGGAGGATGATCATCCTCAATCAAGTGTCCGATGCTTAACACGACAAACTACACCGTTTGGGCTATTCGTATGAATATTTTACTTAAAGTTCATAAGGTGTGGGAATCGTTGAGAATGAAACAGTTGAACCTGAGAAGAACGACATGGCAACAGCATTGTTATTTCAATCCATTCCGGAGACGCTTATTCTTCAAGTCGGTGAGCTGGAGACTGCAAAACAGGTCTGGGTTGCCATTAAAACTCGTCATGTTGGAGCTGAACGAGTTAGAGAGGCGCACCTACAAACCCTAATGACTGATTTTGATAGACTGAAGATGAAGGAAACCGACACCATTGATGAGTTCGTCGGCAAGTTATCGGAAATCTCATCCAAATCAGCCGAGGAATCTAAGCTCGTCAAGAAGTTCCTCAAAAGCCTACCAAGAAACAAATACATCCACATAGTTGCATCTCTTGAACAACTCCTAGACCTAAAAACAACAACGTTTGAAGACATCATTAGTCGTTTGAAGAATTATGAAGAGCGTGTATGGGAGGAAGAAGATGACAGTCAAGAGAATCAAAGTAAACTCATGTATGCAAACATGGAGAATCAATCGAACATAGAGAACTATAGTGGCTACAGAGGAAGAGGTCGTGGAGGAAGATACCAAAACCGAGGAAGAGGATGTGGGAGATCGTATTGGGAACCGCTGGATATGTCCAAAATCACATGTTTTCGATGCGATAAGAATGGACACTTCGCATCAGTTTGTCTTGATCGCCTACTCAAGCTGCAAGAAACAACGGAAAATAAAGAGGAAGAGACACATGAGGCCGACGGCTTATTGATGCATGAGATTGTGTATCTCAATGAGAAGAATGTACGGCCAAAGGAGTTTGAATCAGGGAATGATGGAGATCGTATATGGTATCTCGGTGACGGAGCTTCAAATCATATGACGGAAATTGAAGTTATTTCAATGAGATTGATGAAACTATCACTGGAAAAGTACGGTTTGGAGATGATTCAAGGATAGACATAAAAGGCAAAGGAGCTATATTATTTATAACTCAAAACAGAGAGAAAAAGGTTCTAGCAGACGTGTACTTCATCCCAGACCTCAAGAGTAACACCATCAGTCTCGAGCAAGCAACGGAATCGGGATGCGATGTCAGAATGAGAGATAACTATCTTACTCTACATGACAAGTCTGGAAACTTAATAGTCAAAGCAAGTAGAGCTAGAAATCGACTTTACAAGGTGATCAAGGAGATAGACGAATCGAGGTGTCTTCAACTTCAGATTCAAAGCGATTCGGGAAAGCTACATGCCAGGCTAGGACACACTGGGTTCAACGTAATGAAGGTGATGATAGGAAAATACTTGGTCTCAGGACTTCGTAAGATCAAACTCGAGAAAGAAACATGTAGTTCATGCCTCCTTAGGAAGCAAACAAGAGCACCGTTTCCGAAAGCAACAACCTATCGTGCAAGAAAGTTACTTGAACTCATACACGGAGATCTCTGCGGGCCAATTTCACCACCCACTGCTGGAAAGAAACGATATATGTTGGGGTCAAAAACGGTTACGACGAAGTTAACATTCAAGAACGTCCGAAGAAGAAAACGAAAAAAAACCTTCTTCGACAAATACTTTTTCGGAACAGATTCTTCCTTACGAAAAGCTTTGCGGAGGAAACACGAGACATCGGACAAAAGCTCAAAAAAGGTCGCTACGCAGCGACCAAACGCGTGTTCCCGTCGCTACGTAAGCGTTCGTTCCGGTCGGTTGCTACGTAGCGACCGAGCTGCTACGTAGCGACCAAGTGTGCGTCTGCTCGGTCTCTACGTAGCGACAAAGCTCTTCCGAAACGTCGATACGACATTAGTTCATGCATTCTCGTCTACCCTTCGATGCTATCTCTCGAAGACCGTAGCAAACCCATTTCACGTTCCGCGCCATTCTAAGTTATCGATCAAACTTTACCGTAAAAACCACGGAAAGTTCGTTCTTTATCGAAAGAAGCCGTAATAAACGCTTCGAGTCAGAAGACGGCCCAAAGGGACCTAAGACATGACTTGAAGTCCAC
>NC_027754.1:21611321-21612195 GCF_000695525.1 Brassica oleracea var. oleracea
AAACTTAGCACTTAGAGCGATTTAGGCATATTTCCATTTTTGTTATTCGAGCTACGAGTCAACTAGGTTATAGCCGTCTTAGGGTTTAGAACTAGGAATCTCGCCGACAGCTCTCGAAGCCCAGGCTCTTACCTTGTTGTAACGCTCAAACGCGAATTCGGAATAAGATCTACTTTGCTCTCTTTTCGATTTCTTATACTTTATCGTTGTCATTTGTTCTGATTGCTTGGCGTGTGGTATTAGCGGATATCCGGGACCTCTGGGAAATTAGAGCTTTCCTAGTTTCCCTATTTAAACGGAAATCGACAGTGCGAATTTCGGTTCCCACAATGAACAAATACTTAAACCTTTTCTCAGCATCAAGTTCAAGCTCTGTTATTGTACCTGGATTGGCATGCGCTATTTTGTATAGATACGAAGGCAAGTCCTTATAGCCACTGGCATGAGTGCCTCTGACCATCTCTCGTGCATATGCTAATGCACTATGAGCCTTCCAATAACATATGTCAATTTGATAAACAGCCTTTATACAGCCCATAATATGCTTAGGCCAGATTCCTTTAAAATCACTGCCACCACTAAATCCCTCAACATAGATCTTGCCAATACATTTTGCATTTGCCTTTCGGTGGCGAGAATACCTATCGGGTGAAATACCCTAGCCCACTACTGGGACTTTCGGGAGAAACGACCATGGCCTACGGGTCGATTAATCTCGCAGTCAAAGCCGGAACCGTGACAAGAGTTAGAGAGTTTCTAGTCAGTGACTGTCCCGCATCTTACAACGTTATCATGGGAACACTATGGTTGAACACCATGCGTGCCATCCCATCAACGTACCATCTTTGCCTCAAGTTCCCAACCCCTAACAGAG
>NC_027754.1:21612329-21645970 GCF_000695525.1 Brassica oleracea var. oleracea
TCTTCTGGCAGTCTCGTAACATCGCGGCCCTAGAGGAAAAACGCGAACCAACTTGCGAACCTGTGGTCACAGTCTATCTCGACGAAGCATCTCCGGAACAATGCGTCGAGATCAGAGCCAATCTCCGCGAGCCTTTGAGAACAGAGCTCATAACCTGTCTAAAAAAGAACCTCAACACTTTTGCATGGGCCGCGGAAGATATGCCAGAGATCGACATTAACATAACGTGTCACGAATTAAATATCGATCCGACCTTCAAACCCATCAAACAAAAAAGGCGGAAGCTAGGACCTGAACGGACTTCCGCGGTAAACGACGAGGTCGAAAAATTGCTTAAAGTCGGGTCAATAACGGAAGTGAAGTATCCATACTGGCTCGCTAACCCTGGAGTAGTCAAAAAGAAAAACGGAAAATGGCGAGTTTACGTTGGTTTTACCGACCTAAACAAGGCCTGTCCCCGTGGATTTTTCCAACCTAAACAAGGCCTGGCCAAAAGATAGTTTCCCTCTGCCGCATATCGATCGATTAGTAGAAGAAACGGCGGGAAACGAACTTCTATCTTTCATGGACGCCTTCTCAGGTTACAACCAAATTATGATGAACCCTAACGATCGCGAGAAGACTGCGTTCATTACCGATCGCGGAACCTATTGCTACAGGGTAATGCCTTTCAGCCTCAAAAACGCTGGCGCAACTTACCAACGACTCGTGAACCGTATGTTCTCTAAACAACTCGGTAAAATGATGGAGGTTTATATCGACGACATGCTCGTCAAATCCCTCCAAGCAAAGGATCACGTGATTATCACATCTCGAGGAATGTTTCGCGCAGTTAAATTCCCATAACATGAAGCTCAACCCGACAAAATGCAGGTTTGCCGTGGCATCAGGGGAATTCCTCGGCTACCTAGTCACATTCCGCGGCATCGAAGCTAATCCAAAACATAACAACGCACTGATCGAGATGGCTTCACCGAAGAATAAGCGGGAAGTCTAAAGGCTGACCGGTAGAGTCGCGGCACTTAACCGGTTTATTTCATGATCAACAGACAAGTGAGAAAACGCTTTCCAACAGCTGAAGCGGTATTTAGCTTCCCCTCCAGTCCTCGCAAAACCCGTGGAGGGGGAACCTTTGTTCTTGTATATCGCTGTATCGGCAACTGTTGTGAGCGGCGTGCTGATCAGGGAAGAACGCGGCAAACAGAAACCTATTTTCTATATAAGAAAAACCTTGCTGGATGCCGAATCTAGATACCCGCTAATGAAAAAATTAGCATGCGCGGTCGTAACATCGGCCCGAAAACTAAGACCATATTTCCAATCCCACACGATCGTCGTCCTCACGACTTTTCCCCTACGGGCGATTCTACATAGCCCGAGTCAATCGGGCCGGTTGGCGAAATGGGCGGTCGAATTGAGCGAGTACGATATCGAGTACCGACCGAGAACAAGCGGCCGCTACCGAGGCTGTGAAGCAAGCCATATGGTTACAGGAGATCTTAGAAGAAGTTACAGAGAAGCCATGCAACAAGGTAGTGATCCGACTAGACAACAAGTCCGCTATTGCATTGACAAAAAATTCAGTGTTCCATGGACGAAGCAAGCATATTCACAAACGCTACCACTTCATTCGAGAGTGCATTGAAAACGATCAGGTTGATGTTCAACATATACCGGGGAGTGAGCAATAGACAGACATTTTGACTAAAGCACTTAGAAGAATCAAGTTCAAAGAGATGAGAGATCTTGTTGGGATAGAAGATGTTAACTTCGAGTTGAAGGGGGAAAATGTTGGAGATAATCTTGAAGTCAACTTAGGAAATAAGTTACACTAATCCATATCAAGTTAGGAAAAAGAAAATAGGTTTTACGAATGTGTTTAGGAACTTTATCTCTATATAAGAAGATGGTGAGGTGTGCCATGAACTTATGAGTTTTAGAGATTGTGTTTGAGTGCTTGAGTTTTGAGTGATTTTCTCAAGATAATAAAGAGAGTGATTCTTTATTGTGTGATCATATACAACCTTTAAAACTTATATGTACCCTGAGAAAAAAAAACTGAATGTTAGCACTTGTCAAGAGATCGATCGAAATATAAACTAGTTTTATACCTGAATCAAATTGTAACGATGAAGACCAAGTTTGCCGTAGCACTTAACCTTCCAACCAAGGGGATAATTATAGTTTTCAAGAAATTCGCACTCATAGGTTACCAACTGCCCAGACATAACCATTCCCGTTGGTCCTACGATACCTTCAATGTCAAAACCCTAAGAACAAAACAAAGTAAACATAAAAGCCATGAACAACGTAGATAAAAGTATGATAGGATTTGTGGATTTGGGTTCAGTCAAACTCCAAACGGGGTTCGTGTTCCACGGCCCAATAGCTTCTGAAACCTGCACGAAAGAGTCAAGCCCAAGTCTCAGCCCAAGGAAGTCACTCGAGATAAAGAAACTCAGCGTTTCAGAGTGATACGCAAGTGGATGAGGTTGTTATAACAAACTCATGAGCTGGCATCGTCTTCTTAACGGAAGAGAGAGAATCCAATCGAGTTTCAGAGAACGAGAGAGAGAGTGAGCAGAGACTTAGCTCAAGTCGTGAGGGTGAGGATCGAAGGAGTTGCGAAAGCGGTACACGGTTAGTCATACAATTTCGGCGGTGACTTTCCCATCTCACAGAGGAAACAGCTAGTTGGCTATTCGATCTCTATCTCGTATACTGTTGTATAGATCCATTGTTGTTGTGTGATCTTGTAATCTCAAATTGAAATCTGATAGTGAAGCAGTTGAGGGATTCTGATTCCCTCCCCAGTGAGTAGATCAGCGAACACCGGGTGAACAATCCTCTTGTGTTAATCTATTGTTTTTCATAGATTTCTCGAACCTGAAACGAAGTTGAAACCTAATCAGTTACTCAAATTAAGCAAGAATGAAACCTAGAAATTGATCTTAAAACTCTACAAGTGGTATCAGAGCACAAGGTTGGGTGCTAAGTCTAGAGTAAGATCAAATCTGATAAGAAAAGGGAGAGAGAGCTCTTATCTGTGATTGCGGCTTTTGCTTTCACGTTGTGGTTGAGATTATCTTGCTTGTGTTGTTGTGGCTGTTGCGGTTACGTCTTCTGTGTGCAGTGAATCTCGAAATCTTTGCTACTCAAGATGGAACGAACTCATGGAAAGTTCGAGATGGATAAGTTTGACGGAAAGGGAGACTTCGGGATGTGGAAGTATAAGATGATGGCTCAGCTTGAGATTCAAGGTCTTCTGGCGGTGATTCAAGACGACTTTGTTGTTACCGCAGCTTCAGAAAAACAAGAAGAAGGTGAGAAACCAAAAGTTGATCAGAAGAAGTCTGATAAAGACTTACGAGTCAGAAGTTTACTTTGTACCTGCTTGAGTGATTCAATCTTGAGAAAGATCATGCACGAGCAGACTGCTCTTGGCATGTGGAAGTCACTGGAGAAGCTGTATCAGCTCAAGTCTCTTCCTAACAGGATATATCTAAAGCGACAGTTCTCCTGTTACAAAATGGAAGAAGACAAGTCAATAGAAGAGAATGTGGACAAGTTCTTAAAATTGATAGCTGATCTAGAGAGTCTGAAAGTTACCATAACAGATGAAGATCAAGCTATACAGTTGCTCTCTGGTCTCCCTGCTGCGTATGAGCAACTGGTTCACACTCTTCAGTATGGTACGGGTAGAGACACACTCACTGTCTCAGAAGTTGTTACCTCAGCATATTCAAAAGAAGCAGAGCTTAGACAAAAGGGATTACTTAATAAAAAGAAGTCTACTTCTGAAGGGTTATATGTCGAAGCAAGAGGTAGATCATCTAAGCGATCAGATAATGGTAACAACAAGAAGTACAACAGATCAAAGAGCCGAAGTGATAGATCAAAGTCCAGAGGCAGATCAAATAAGGCAAAGAAGGGAACTTGTTTCTCATGTAGCAAAGAAGGTCACTGGAAATGAGACTGTCCTAACAGAGCTCAAAGAACAAATGGTGAACAAGAAGTGAACACAACAACTGAAATAAGACAACCTCTAGTTCTTACAGCGAGTACACATGATTCAAGAAAAGAGTGGGTTCTAGATTCATGATGCACATTTCACATAACACCAGACAAGAGCGTCTTATTTGATCTACAAGAAGGAGATGGAAGTCAAGTTCTTATGGCGAACAACACGCAATGTAAAGTAAAAGGCATTGGTAAAATCAGAATCATTAATGAAGACGGTACAGAAGTGATTCTCAAGGATGTTCGCTATATGCCAGAAATGAGCATAAACTTAATTTCTTATGGAATGTTAGAGAAATCAGGATGTAACTATCAAGGTGGAGATTTTACTATAACATTCTATAAAGATGGACAGAAGGTGATCTCAGGCAAATATGAGAATGGGTTGTCCTATTTACAAGGAACCGTGTCTCGTGGAGAATCAAATATCAGTGAGTCTGCTGATATGAAGACTAAAGTTTGACATTCTCGTTTGGGTCACATGAGTGCTAAGAACATGGAGCTGCTTGTAAAAGAAGGACTTATACCAAAGACTGAAGTGGGTAAACTAGAGTTTTGTGAGAGTTGCGTTCTTGGAAAATCACACAAGCAAAGTTTTCCTACAGCTAAGCATACAAGTAAATGCATCCTAGAGTATGTCATTCAGATCTTTGGGGCTCACCGTCAACTTCGGGAAGTCTGGGAGGTTGCAACTATTTCATAAGTTTCATTGATGATTTCTCTAAAAAGGTGTGGGTTTACTTTCTACAAGCTAAGGATGAAGCATTCTCTAAGTTCAAAGAGTGGAAAGAAGCAGTTGAAAGTCACACAGAGAAAAGGATCAAATGTCTACGTAATGACAATGGTTTGGAATATTGCAACAATCAGTTTGATGAGTTGTGCAGGAAATCTGGAATTAAAATACATCGCACTTGTACTTACACTCCTCAACAAAATGGGGTTTCAGAACGTATGAACCGCACCATTATGGATAAAGTGAGAAGTATGCTTGCGGAAACTGGATTAGGTCAAAAGTTTTGGGCAGAAGCTACTTCTACTGCAGTGTATCTGATAAACATGACTCCAAATTCAACCTTAGACATCAAAATACCAGAGGAAGTTTGGTCAGGGACCAAGCCTGATTTATCACACTTGAGAAGGTTTGGTTGCACAGCCTACGTTCATGTTACTCAAGAGAAAACTAAGCCTAGAGCCGTAAAAGGAGTTTCGTGAGTTATCCGTTTGGGGATAAAGGTTACAGAGTGTGGATTCCAGAAGAGCTTAAGTGTACTACAAGCAGGAACGTTGTGTTCAGAGAAGATGAACTCTACAAAGATGAGCAAGCAAATAAATGAACAGATGAAAAGAATGAATCAGTTAAAACAAACAAGCAAACTAAAGATTCTAAGAAGAAGGTTTCATTCAGTCCCAGTCTGATACGTGGACCTAGTGGTCCTAACTATGAACATGGAGAAACATCTGATCCTGGAAATACGACAGTATCTCAACAAGAATCAGATTATTCAGGAAGTTCAAGTGAATCAGAAAGTGATGATGAGACAGAAGGTTTGACGTTTGTTGATGACACTGAATCGACAAGTTCTATTGATAACTACATGCTTGCTAGAGACCATGTTCGAAGACAGAATGTGAGGCCTCCATCGAGATATGAAGATGCAAATTTGGTTGCTTATGCTTTAGCAGTGGCAGACGACATTGAAAAGGAAGAACCTAAATCTTTTGAAGAAGCTAAAAAGAGTAAAGATTGGAAGCACTGGAATAATGCAGCTGACGAAGAGATGGATTCTCTAAACCGAAATCACACTTGGGACTTAATAGAAAGGCCAAAGGGTCAAAAGACCGTAGGTTTGACGTTTGTTGATTTTCAAGGAATTGACTACAACGAAATCTTTTCACCAGTGGTCAAGCTCAATAAGACTGATGCTTTCAATTGTGGTGAATAGAGATTATGAATTGGAACAGTTGGATGTCAAGACTGCTTTTTTACATGGAAACCTAGATGAGAAGATTCTAATGGATCAACCTGAAGGCTATGTGAAACCAGGTGATGAGAACAAGGTGTGTCTTCTTCACTATATGGTCTACAGCAATCTCCTAGACAGTGGAATCTTCGGTTTGACACATTTATGAAGAAGGAGAAGTTTCTACAGAGTGATTACAATTCATGTGTCTATATGAGGAACGTGAATACTCCAAAGGCTATCTATCTACTTTTGTACGTTGATGATATGCTGGTAGCTTCAGGAGATAAGACGGAGATTCAGATTATGAAAGATAGTTTGAGCAGAGAATTTGAAATGAAAGATTTCGGAAGAGCTTCCAGAATTCTTGGAATGGACATTGTCCGAGACAGAAAGAAAGGAACACTAGTACTATCTCAGAAAGCCTACATTGAGAAAGTTCTAAAGAGTTTTGGAATGGAAGATTCTAAGCCAGTCACAACTCCATTGGCGACTCAATTCAAGTTGAAGAGTCTAACCAAGGCAGAGGCATTAGAACAAGCTACTAAGATGGAAGGAGTTCCTTACACGAGTGCTATGGGGAGCCTAATGTATGCCATGATAGGCTCCCAACCAGACTTAGCTCACGCAGTGGGAGTTGTGAGTAGATTCATGTCCAAACCAGGAATGGATCACTGGCTGGCAGTTAAATGGATTCTTAAATACTTGAAGGGTGAATCTAAAACCAGTTTAACGTTTGTTAAAAGTTCAGTGTGTTCAATTGAAGGTTTTTCAGATTCAGATTACTCAGCTGATTTGGACAGACGGTCTTCAGTTACTGGCTACGTGTTTAAAGTTTGGGGTAATACAGTTTCGTGGAGATCAAATTTACAGTCAGTTGTAGCTTTATCGACTACTGAGGCAGAGTATATGGCACTCTCCACAGCAACCAAATAGGCAGTTTGGTTAAAAGCTATATGTGAAGAACTAGGTCTACAAATAGGCAGTGTCAAGATGCATTGTGATTCACAGAGTGCCCTAGCTCTAGCAAAGAACAGAGTAAATTCACGAAAGAACTAAACATGTTGCAAAGAAGTATCACTTCATCCGTGATATTGTTGCTCAGGGTGATATAGTTCTACAAAAGATACACACAAGCAAGAATCCTCCTGATTTCCTAACTAAAGTGTTACCTGGTCCGAAGTTCAGACTTTGCTCTGAGCTGGTGAACTTGTTCTGAAGCAGGAAGCGGCTTCGGGTAACGATGTGTCTCCGTTGTTGGTTACCTCGCAAAACAAAAGGAGAAAGTGAGGTTAGATAACATATACAAATCATTGAATGTTATCAAATTTTATTGTTCTCAAACCAACATGAAGACCAAAGAAGAATTCGTTACTCGAGTATTGGAAGCGAGGTGGAGTTCTCTGGGTTTGTTCAGTTTCAGGTGGAGTCTCTTCGGGTTTCCTGAAACAAAGAGAGATCAGAATCAGAAAGGGTTTCTAAAGTAAACTTCAGTTCATCAGAAGAGTTTTTCAGAGTTTCATCGGAAAAGAGAAGATTCGGAGAGAAAACTTATCTGTTTCTTTCGGTGGTGAAGAAAGGTTGAAACTTTGGTGACAGTGAGTTGGTTTTCTTGAGTTCTGGTTCAGATCTGGTACATGCAAAGTCAGTCGAGGTTCGTCGGTTCATCTTCTCAGTCATGCAGAGTGTTTTTGATCAGGAGGTGTGTTGGGTTCTTCGAGGATCTGGAAGAACAGACAGAGAAAGATCAGTCGGAGGAAAATCCAAAGAAGAGTTAATTTTTCTGGAAGGAAAAATAACAGGAAGAAGAAAGAAGAGATACAGAGAGTACCTTGTTGTTATGGGTTCTCAGGCATTGAAGGAGCTTCGTAGAATCTCCAAGAGCTTTCCGGGGATGCGAAAAGACGGAGGCGAAAAATCGCCTTAGAGAGAAGGGAGAGAGACAAAGAGGCTAGGGTTTCGCAGATAGAGAGAGACAGCACTTTGGTGTTATGTCTCAAAGGTGGAGATTGTGGATTTGGGTTCAGTCAAACTCCAAACGGGCTTCATGTTCCACGGCCCAATAGCTTCCGAAACCTGCACGAAAGAGTCAAGCCCAAGTCTCAGCCCAAGGAAGTCACTCGAGATAATGAAACACAGCGTTTTAAGGTGGAGATTGTGGATTTGGGTTCAGTCAAACTCCAAACGGGCTTCATGTTCCACGGCCCAATAGCTTCCGAAACCTGCACGAAAGAGTCAAGCCCAAGTCTCAGCCCAAGGAAGTCACTCGAGATAATGAAACACAGCGTTTTAGAGTGATACGCAAGTGGATGAGGTTGTTATAACAAACTCATGAGCTGGCATCGTCTTCTTAACGGAAGAGAGAGAATTCAATCGAGTTTCAGAGAACGAGAGAGAGAGAGTGAGCAGAGACTTTGCTCAAGTCGCGAGGGTGAGGATCGAAGGAGTTGCGAAAGCGGTACACGGTTAGTCATACCATTCCGGCGGTGACTTTCCGATCTCACAGAGGAAACGGCTAGTGAGCTATTCGATCTCTATCTCGTATACTGTTGTATAGATCCATTGTTGTTGTGTGATCTTGTAATCTCGAATTGAACTCTGATAGTGAAGCAGTTGAGGGATTCCGATTCCCTCCCCGGTGAGTAGATCAGCGAACACAGCGAATACCGGGTGAACAATCCTCTTGCGTTGATCTATTGTTTTTCATAGATTTCTCGAACCTGAAACGAAGTTGAAACCTAATCAGTTACTCAAATTAAGCAAGATTGAAACCTAGAAATTGATCTTAAAACTCTACAGGATTCACAAAGGCACGAAAGTATTAGATTAGATTATATTCAATTCAGTTCATGGGATAATGATAACACAGATTGAAGAAGATGAAAGAACTAAATACCTGGGATTCATTCACACGAAGTCAGTACGCATCCAAAGCACGGTAATACTCCTTCTTGTTGTTGTCGACCCCAAAAGACGCCATTATCTTCTTCGTCAAGTTATGGATCAATATTTAGGGCAGCCACGGTATATGTTTTTTTTCTTTTTCCAAAAACTCTAAAAATTAATACTCTATAAATTAATAAACACGGAATTTTTTCAGTTCCAAGTTGGACCGGTATAAAATAATTCGATAAAATAATAAAATAATAATATTTAGAAAATTCATAGCTAAATATATAGTCTCAATGAAATCATACCTTAAACCTAATCTTTATTTAAAGTTTTCATAGATGTTCAAAATATGATAATAATATATATATATATATATATATATATATATATAATTTTTTATATATATATATAATTTTTTTATATACATAAATAAAGCATTTTATAATTTATTTATCTTCAAAATGAATTGTATCTTTAACTTTTATTTTTTCTATTTCAGTATTTTGGTGTTACTTTATCAAATTATATACAAGAACTCATTTGTATATTTCCATATCATCTTTTCAACATACATAAAATGTATCAAATAATCTCATAAAAATAGATGAAATTCTAATCTATAAAGTTTTAACTAATATATAATATTATGAAATGAAATATTCTTCATTATTTTAAATAAAAAATACTTTTTAAAAATAAATCTAAAGTATAGATTTTCTTTAAATGAATAACTCTATAAATTAAGTCCAAACATTATTAATTTATTGAGTTTTTAATGTATATTGGTTTAGGTTATTTATATATCCAGTTGAACTCAACTTATTTGCTTATTTTACTCCCAGAAAAAAAAACTTATTTACTTTTTCTTCTTTTTTTCCTTTAATCTGAAGCTTTTTAACAATATGCCAAGAAACATTAAAATTTTAGTTGTATGGCGCCGTAATTTAAAATATTAATTGTATGGTGCCGTAAAAAAGGTTTAATTGTATGATAAGAAATTAAAACTTGTATACACGTGTGTTAACATTATGTTAAAATCTGTTATTTTTGTTAATATTTGATTGAATGGTAAGAGATGTAACAAATACAACCGCGTATATATAGCTAGAGAGCATTACGGCTGCATGTTTGATCTTCTAGGTCGAGCAAGGAAGCTACAGATTTTATATAACACATGCATCTGAAACTGATCATGCGGGGAAACATAGCTGAGCCCTTGGAGAATTCATTGCAATTTCTAAACTATCAGAAGAAGTTACAATAGATTCTTGATCATGAGCCACCTTTGATTAAGATTTATATTCACGGAAACAAGTCTACTTGTAAACAAAACTCTACTTTTATATAAAGAGAGGTGAAAACAAATAGCGTTAGCTAGGTTATGCTTCTCGGAATCAATAATACATAGAGATGACTTCTTGACTAGTTACAATATAACCAAAGATTAAAAATAAAACATAAACATTGTTTTTATTGAACATATGTTACTAATCTTTTTCACCTCCAAGCTGAAGCAACGATTAAACTCTTATCCTCCCAGCAAAAAAGGAGCTCACCCATCTCCTCTTTAACCTTGTACTTACTGCAATACTCTTCCTTAAGGAGGCTCTGTATGCTCCTCGTCACTCTAGAACTCATTGGCCTCGAACTGAAACCCGCCATCATCATCCTCGCTCTCCATTTCCCAGCAACCTCGTATCTCTCAATCCGCTCTTCTCCTTCGCAAGCAACAACGTTGACAATGTCTCTAGCGAGACACTGCCTCTCCACGTTCATCCTCTCTTGGCTATCTCTCGGGAGCGTCACGTCGAGAGACTCGAAAACCGCAGAGTAGTACTCGTAAGCCTCCATGAACCTCGGGAAGAAAGGGGAAGTGTTTGTGTTCACGTCTTGCTCAACGACTGTCACTAGCTTCGGGTTCAACCCTTTGACCATGTGTAGCAGCTCGTCGCGCTGGTTAACTATCGTGACGCTCTCGTCAGGCATGTGGTGAAGCTGAAACGCGAAGTTGACGATCAAAGCCTCTCCTGGTTTGCAACCGAGCGTAGATGGAGAGACGATTAAAGAAGTCTTGGACGCTACTGCTTTGAACTTGAAGGAGACTCCATGGTCTTTCGCAAGCTGCTCGAGTCTTAGGCCTATGATTCTCAACCCTCCTACTGATCTTTGGACTGATTCAGGGTCATCGATACCGGTTAGCCTCAGGCGAGGGCCCTTACCGGGAAGCTCAGCAATGGTTCTGATCAGCGTCATGTATTGGTTTCCTTGGTTTATATCGAAATCTATTATGTGCACTTCTTTTTCATCTCTGATTGATTCCACTATTGCGCCGTTAGCAGCTAAGAATCCGAATTTGAAGCAAGGGCATGCCTCGAAGAGGACTTGCATAGCAGCTAGCCTCTCGTCAGAAGGAGGCTCTTTGCATTTCAATGCTCTGTAGAGGAACTTCCCTGAAGCAGCCATTCTTGCGGCTAGACCTTCGACCATGTAAGCTGCTATTCTCTGAGAAGGGTCTCCTTGGATTGAAACTATCTGTCTCAGCTCGTTTAGCATTGACAATGCTTCCTCTGATTTGCCTTCTGATAAGGCACGGGCACAAGAGATCAGGATCTGCTTTGGAGTTTTTGCTTGTGAGACCACTTCTTTGGTACTACTTGCTTGAGAGTTGGAATCAGCAGATGAGGAGTCTTTGCTTGAATGGTTTTGGTAAGACCATTCGTTGTCAATCTCCATCAGGTGATCTAGTCCCTCCATGATATCATCATCTTCATCGCTGAGAAGGGCTCTTTCAAGCTCTTGAATCTTTGATCTCATTTGTTCATCATCAAACTCCATGGAGGATCCAAGAACCGGTCTAGACTGATAAGGAGACGAGTCCAAAGAGCCAAATGAGCTAACCGAGGCCGCCCCACAGGCAACAGGATGTTGTTCTGTTGGAGAATCAAGAAAGTAGCTTTGGCTTGGGTAAGAATTATCATGAGTCAGGCAAGTGTTCTTGGACCTGTCTGGATCAAAGATTTCAACAGAAGCACCACCGCCACTGTTGTAACCATTCTCATTCGGCGAGTAAAGCTTCGGGTTCCTATATGCTGCAGCGGATGGCTCAGCTGACCTCACCAGTGACATAACTCTCGCAGTTTGTTCCACCATCCAACTTCAACTACAATATATATCACACACAGAAGAAAACATCAAGCCACTGAAATTCTAACAATTAAAATGTTGAATCAACCAACATATCATTCTTAAAGATCAAGCCTTTGTTACTAATCCATCATCATAGATAAACCAACACATGGAGTTTTATGATCCAAACACTAATAGTTATCAATATTCCCAACTCAAATCATGTAAAGTTTATTCCTTTTGATACCTATGCAATCCTCAAGACCATAACTGATAAACCACTTGCAGAACAAGTTAGCAAGAATCTAAAGATGTGTAATCAAATCTGAAACCAAAAAGAAAAAGTCAATTACCAGGAGAGGTCCAAGAGCAGAAGGGTCTTCGATTCTTGAGATTTGAGAAAGATGAAGTCTGATATAAACGTCGTAAAAGCCAAAGGGAGAAAGAAAAAGTCTTAAAGGTTTGAACTTTAAGGGTCGTCTCTCTACTGGTCTATACAGAAGAAGTCAGAAATGATAAAAAAGGAACCGCCTTGTACTGGTTTTTCTCTGTGACTGTCGCCTTTGTTTTAAGATGCGTTCAACGAACGACTCGTGTGGTGTTTGGAAGTTTTAGTTGAAAAGAAATATGGAATTATTGTTTTCTTGTAATGAAATTACTGTTAAATAGATTAAATATCTCACTGGAAAGATAATTAGCGGTTACGTGTCCATTTTGGTTTGATTTCTGTTGACCAAAGTTACTGTTCACTCGGTTTGTTTGTTTTTTTGGTAATATTGGATTTTCTGATACTTTTGTTTCGGAAATGAGAGGAAAAAATCTGACCGCTGGATATGGATGAGAACTATGACGAAGGTGCCTACTACAGTTTCCACTTTCCACTAATTGATGGAGTATTTGATTTAAAAATAAAATATTCATGATTTCATGCTGTTGTTAGTGCTGTTTAAGCGTGTTGATTTTGTTGAAAATATTCAAACGCTCTTTTTTTCTTTGTCAAACTTTGATCAAGTACTTTTGTAAACTTAGTGTTACCAGAAACTATACTATATTGATTCAAATTTCAAAGCTAGTAGAACATTGTGTTATATGTATACTAAAAGGTTTAAGTTATGTTATTTGTGAAATCTCTAGTAAATAACTCTATTGAACGCATACAAGTAATGATCGTTAATCAATGTGTCAACAATCTAATCTCAGTTGGTTCATTTTTTTTTACAACGGGAATAATTGTTTATTTTAAAATATGGTGAAACAACAGGAATAATCAATGTGTAGACGAATTTACTTCGCTAATTTCACACTCAAACGTGTATATTTCACCAAATGTCTCAATTACTTAGCATTTGACAATGACTCTTTATCAACCTTATCCTCGCAAATCGCAATACCCTTGTTAGGAAGTCTTCTCTCTTCTCTCTCTCTCTCAAGTTCCACTCTTATCCACTACGCAACTTCTATTTCTATTTGATAACAAAAAACGGCTTAGTTTCAAAACAAAAAAAAATTGAACCTTGACTTTCAATTTTTGAACAAGCCCTCCTACTAGATCATTTCTTGAAACACCAGCCAAACCTTGTCTCCCAAATCCGATGATCCGTGAACTCTCATTGTACAAATCTCCATCTGCGTCCTCATCCCGAGTCAAATCAGAGCCATTATACGGATATAATTGCTAAGGGACAGAGTGTTACTGTTGACTTTGGTTTGTGTCCAAAACATGAAATCTGAGATTGACATACCAAGCTGTTAAGTGTTAAGCAGTGTTCATTAATGAACCCTCTTACGTAAAAAATATACCTTAGGTGAATTATTGTTGCTAGTATCCACAGTCAACAAGATAAAAGCTTGTTTTTAAAAGAAAATAAGAATCATGTAACGAATAAAAACTATATTTTAAAGATCAATTAAATTTTGGAAAGTAGTAAAATCGAAGCTTCAAATTAAAATAGGCGTTCATTTCAATTTTGTTCTGGTTGTTTGCAAGTGATTGTAAGGAAGTCGGTCATTTGCTAGTGTCTGAAAATTGTGTGACATATGTTCATTTGTTTTACTTAGATATTATCAGTTCAACAAAATGGTTCTATGGTGTAGTGGTTAGCACTCTGGACTTTGAATCCAGCGACCTGGGTTCGACTCCCGGTAGGACCTTTCTTTTTTCATTGTCTAGCTCAATTTTACATGCATTATTGAAGTCCCAGTTAACGACACATTCTAGTATGCTCCTCAAAAATTGTACGATTCTAAGATAATTGCATTTGCATCCATGATCCATCTTACTCACCAAAGAAATTTTACAATCTGATGATCTTTTTTTTTGATCAAAACAGTCTTATGATCTCTAGTACTGTACCTTTTTAAGAGTAATTTTACCTTGAACACTAAATAGTCACAAAGAGTTCTTACAGAACATAGCAGTCACAGCAAAAGAAACCTTTCCTAGCTAGATGCCTATTTTCCTAATGCTGAGTTTGACAATGTAAATAGTCCTCAATAAGAAGCCTATTACACGATACATCATTACCCATACATAAGAATGAGATTATCTTCACATTTCCTCTAGATTTAGACATGAAAAACCAGGAGGACAATCTTGGAGTAGTTTCTCTACTAATTCCTTTTAACTAAGTTCGTTCTCCTCTGGATTCTTTGGCTTAACATCGTATACATCGTTAAACAACTCTTTTCACTTAGAGCATCTCCAAGAAGTCCTCAAACTCTCAAATTTTGAAGTTTTTGACTCTCCAAAAGACCCTCAAATTCTCAAATTTTGAGGACATGAACAGTGAAACCTCAAATTTGTGGTTTTACTATTCAGACCCTCAAAATACTATTCACTTTTCAGTTTAGTCCCTATAATTTGTAACTTACGTATAATTGTACTAATACTATTTTTCTTATCACTTTAGTCCTTATAAATATATTTCACTTAAGTATTCAAATAAATATTATATATATATATTATTAATACATAAAATTATAAATATATAAATAAAATAAAAACTAATAAAAATAATATTATTTAACATATAATAATCATTTCTCACATAAATTATATTACATTGCTCAATATATTACAAATTAAAGATTAAAAATGCAAGCAAAAATATTTTACAAGAGAGATTACACACATAAATATTACACATATAGAATCCATACACTGATATTAATAATCAGGTAGATTTGGTCCCGAGAGCTTCCAAGATCACCAAAACATTGTCCATAAAAATTTGACGTAGTAGGAGGTTGTTGTTGCTATTTCCTTTTCTGTATGATTCTTGCTTGTTCAGATCGTATAAACTCTCGTGTATTACTATCATCGACGGAGCTTAAAGTCGTTAGTAATATTTTATTTTCTTGGTCCATCTCTTTAAGAGCTAATTTTATCCCAAAATGGTCAACCATTGGCCAAACCATAAGCGATCTCCAAGGTCCAAAGAAAAAGTTATTTGCAGCAAGACAAGAAGCATGTCAGAAAGATGTTGAACGAGCTTTCGGAGTTTTACAAGCAAAATTTGCAATCGTAGCGGGATCATTATGTTACTGGAAGAAAGAGGTATTGCATGATATAATGACAACATGCATTATAATGCATAACATGATAATTGAAGATGAACGTGATATCAACGCACCGGTAAGAGATGCAAGACCGGCATCACAAGCAACCGTTGAAATGGCAATAAATGAAAGTACTCGATTTCAAGAGTTTTTAACTCGTAATCTTCAGATAAAAAATCAAAAGACTCATTTTTTTTATTTCGAAATGGGTTAATTGATCATATATGGGAACACTATGGAAATAACAATAGTGAGTAATTTGTATTTTTATTTTTATGAATTAATGTGAGTTTTATATTATTATGTTATGTATTTCTGTGTTATAATAAATTGCATTTATAAATATTTTGTTTCATATTTTTAAAATGTATGTATTATTTATTTATATAAATTTTATTAGTTATAAATAATTTATATTAAAGTTTAAGACTAAGATGCAAATTACATAAAATTTCAAAAATAAATTTGAAGTTTTTTCTTGGAACATTCTACCCTCAGACCTTCATTCTGAGGATTCTCCACCCTTAAAATGACACCCTCAAAATGAGGTTCTTTATTGGAGATGGTCTTACCCATCACAAAGGATCGAAACTTAATTTTCATTACTGTAGTCATCAAAAGCCTAAAACTAATAAATCTACAACATCTTTGCCTTAAAAGAAACGTGTTTTGTTGTTAACTTTTTTTTTTTTGAAGTTGGTTCATGGAGGAAAAGTCAACATCGATATCGAATTGAGATTCAGAATTTATGAATTTTATTTTGGTGTATTAGTTGCTAATGATCATTACTTTCGACCTAAACTTTATTATATTCAAGTACAAATTAATGGAAATAAAAATCATAATTTCTGTCACCGCCCGTTACTTTATCCTATTAAGACAAAAGCCAAACACACAAAAAAGTTTGCATCTTGCAAAAGAAAAAATAATAATAATAGAACAAAGAAGAAGAAGAAGTCGCAATTTGATTAATGGACGGCTAAGGTTTGACGATGACCTGATTACCATCACACTAAACTCCGATCGTGCTCTCTAACACAAAAGCTTTGATCTTTCTCCAAAAATTGTTTTTATCTCCACAGACAAGGTAAAATCTCGCGATTAGATTGCTTTCTTCTCAAGATTTCACTTGATCTGGTCTGATTACAAGTGAATTGTGATTTCATGTGAACTGGCTTGTTCTGTCTTAATGAAGTTTATGTAATTGATGTTATCTTTAGGATCTGATTTTGAAAGATCGAGATCTGTCGGCAAAAAATGGCGAATAACGCGGCGGCTTGTGCGGAAAGGGCAACAAATGATATGCTGATTGGTCCTGATTGGGCTATCAACATCGAACTCTGTGACATTATCAACTTGGATCCTAGGTAACAACATCCTTTGATCTCACAACATTGTTAAGGATCTTAAACATCACATTGGGTTACTTACTACTAGCTACCTTGTTTTGTTTCTGTAGTCAAGCAAAAGAAGCAGTGAAGGTGCTTAAGAAACGGTTAGCAAGTAAAAACTCCAAAGTGCAGATTCTTGCTCTTTATGTAAGTCCTTTCTTTTGATACACTGCCTTTTGGTTTGGTTCAGTTTATTGTACTGATCTTTGCATTGCTTCAGGCATTGGAAACTCTCAGTAAGAACTGTGGAGAGAGCGTGTTCCAGCTTATCGTGGACCGTGGTATTTTGCCTGATATGGTCAAAATAGTGAAGAAAAAGGTTTTTACTTTACCATCACTCATTTGAATTATATTTATCAAAGTCACTTACCCTGGAAGTCTACTACTTATGCAGCCAGATCTGAGTGTAAGGGAGAAGATACTTAGTTTATTAGATACATGGCAAGAAGCTTTTGGTGGGAGCGGTGGAAGGTTTCCTCAGTATTACAATGCTTATAATGAACTCAGGGTATTTATAGCTTCACCCTTTTATGTATTTGATGGATCAAATATTTGATAGCATGTTTTGAAAAATTTAGTCTGCTGGAGTTGAGTTCCCACCTCGAACGGAGAGCAGTGTACCCTTCTTTACTCCACCTCAGACTCAGCCCATTATTGCTCAAGCCGCTGCTGCGTCAGATGAAGATGCTGCTATTCAGGCCTCTTTGCAAAGTGATGATGCTTCTGCACTCAGGTACTCTCTCTTGTTTGATAGACATTAACATCCATATTCTGTGTCTCAATCATGTTTGTTTTTGTTCTGCCAGTGTGGAAGAGATTCAAAGCGCTCAGGGATCAGTTGATATTTTGACGGACATGCTTGGTGCTCTTGATCCAAGCCATCCTGAGGTAGGGGTCTTCACATTGATTAGCTTCTGTGTCTCTGTTGTTAAAGATTCACTGTTGTTGATGTTGTGACAGGGTTTAAAGGAAGAACTTATAGTTGATTTGGTAGAGCAATGCCGCACTTATCAAAGACGTGTGATGACTCTGGTCAACACTACATCGTAAGGCTTCATTCGTTTTGTTCCTCACCCTACTGTTCCTTGTTGATGGTAAGAGAGAGAGACTCCTTTTCTTTTTTGCAGAGATGAGGAGCTTCTGTGTCAAGGATTAGCATTAAACGATAACTTGCAGCGTGTTCTTCAGCAACATGATGATAAGGCGAAGGGAAACTCTGTTCCTCCTGCAACAGCTCCCTCTCCAATACCGCTTGTTAGCATCAACCATGACGACGATGATGATGAGTCAGATGATGATTTTGCTCAGCTATCCCACAGGTAAATCCTTTTGCTCATTTCAGTTGAACCCCTAAGACTTGGACTGTGAAAATAAATCGAACTCATGTCTGCAGGTCGAAAAGAGAGAGTGCACGAGTGAGTTTCAACCCTGTCCTTCCTCCTCCTCCACCTACAATGAGGCCAGTACACGTTGAATCTGGTGGTTCTATGGACTTCCTCAGTGGTGATGTCTACAAACCTCAAGCAACCTCAGAGAGTTTAAAGCCTTCCCATTCATCAGATCGAGACTCTTCTGCTCCTATCTTCGATGAGCCAGCTCCTAGGAGCAAATCCCCTGAGCAGTTACCTCGTGCTCCATGGGATCCTGAAGGAACCAGGGTTTTTTCACCACCAATGTCTGTTAGAACCAAGCATAATAATAATGTTCCTCAACACTTGAGCAGTGGCTCTGATTCCTCTTATGAGGATCTTGTGGGAAAGTCCCGGAATCTCTCTCTGAATCCAACCGCCTCTGCTGCTGCTGCTGCTGCTGCTACACCACCAAAGAAAGATGATAAGCCAGAGGATATCCTTTTCAAAGACTTGGTTGACTTTGCTAAAAACAGGAAATCATCTTCTTCTTCTTCTTCTTCCTCCAAACCCTTTTGAGGCAGAGCTCCCAGTTGTTGCTTTAGTAATAATAAATACTCCTTTTTACCATTCTTTTCTCTTCATTTGTGTTATTGTTTTCTTTGATTGATGAACATGGAGGCGTGAACACTTTGTTTCTTTTTCTTTCAAATAAAAAGTTAATATATAGAGACCTTTTATTGTACAGAAACCTCATAATATATTGGTAAATCGTTTGTTAATACAGTTTCTCTGTAAATAGTACAATGATTCTGAAGTTTCTCTGCTTCTTTGGATGCATTAGACGCTGAGGAGTTCCCAAGTAGGATAATCTTTGAAGCTGAGATTTGTTGCTTTCACTAAAGTTTAAAGAGTTTAATATAGCATCTTATAACCATAGAAATAGCAGAACATTTGTATACATAACAAAGTGAATCTTCCGAAACAGGCTAACTTTCTTTGTAATGATACGTACATGATGACGTTTTGTGTAAATGAATATTGCTAGATAACATCAGAAAGGTCAATTTGCTATGTTTTTTTTTTGTATCCGTCGTGTGAATACTCGAGATTCTTTTATTATTCTATAGTAAGCATCAAGTTTCTCAACTCTTACTTGTCTACTTTGTTACTTAATTAACATCGAAATTGCACTGCATATCATATATTCTACGTTGTCCACTTGTCATTATCATGTTATTAGGTTAATCTATAAGTTCGTGAGCTTTTAACTAAATCCCAATAGTTTTAGCCACCATCAGGCATTGTTAATTGTTAACGTTAGTCATAGACTCTTTTTTTTTTTTTTGTATTTGATCTCAAAATGTATATTATTTATTTGTCACGTTTGACACACCTTTTGTTGGAAATTTTGTCAAATAGTATTTTTTTTTTTTAGCTAACACCGTTTTCTTCACTTGACCAAAAAGTCAACTTGGCTCACGAAAGTGCCCCACAAGTTCATCATGAGATGTTGCACTTTTAGATGCACATGTGATGTATAATTGATTCAGATTTATTTTCTATAAACCAAGAGATATCTAAGTGAAACTATTGTTTACATAATTTGATATCTAAGTGAAACCATTGTTTACATAATTCGATGCATAAGTGAAACTATTGATTTTAAAGTGTGAACAAAGTTTGAATTGTACTTTTTGCAATTGTTGATAATTTCGTTTTATTGGATTTAGTTGTGCCTTATGAACTTAATTTTTTACTGATTTTAATGAAACAACTTAACCTATTTAATTTTAATAGTTTTGTTTCTCTTCTTCTTTAGTTTTTTTTGTTCTTCTTAAGATGAAAATGTACAAGATATGCTTGAAAAGTGATAAATGAGTGATTAAGATGGTGTTTATTTTTTCATATAGATATTTTATCTCAATAATATTAATCTGTTAGATACTTCTTGTTACGACTATATTCTTTATTTTTCAATATGATTATTGAGAAATTTAACTCTTACTTATATTGATTTAATTTTTCTTTTTGATAATTTTGTTTCATTGGATTCAGTTGCACCTTATGAAGGATGAACCTTAATCTTAACTCATATTTTAAAGAAACAAATTATCCTACTTAATTTAATAGTTTCATATATAACTTTTCTTTATTGGAGCTTTGATTTTCTCTGTTATTAGTTGAAAATATAAAAAACTATGCTTGATAAGTGGATAAACAAGTGATTGAAGAAGACATGTCTTTTTCATATGGATATTATTGTCCAATAATGCTAATTTGTTATATTCTTTTGATTATGACTATATTCTTTATTTTTCCAATATGGTTGTTGAGCAAATTAACTCGTATTCATATCAATTTAGGTTATTTTTTTGTAGATAATTTCATTTTATTCAATTCAGTTGGAAAATATGAACCCAAATTTTAGCACATACTTTAATGAAACAACATACCCTATTTATTTTTAACAATTTTTTCTTTAACTCTTCTTCAATAGAGTTTTGTTTTTTAGTTTTTTTGTTGAAAATGTAAATATTACGTTCTATAAGTGATAAACGAGTTTTTAAAGACGATGTTATTTTTTCATATGAATATATCTGTCTAGCTAATGTTAATTTTCTATATTCTTTTAGGTATGACTATATTATTGATTCTTTCAATATGGATGTTGAGAAAATTAACTCTTATATCGATTTAGGTTATTTTGTTGATAATTTTGTTTTATTGAATTCAGTTGGGTCTTATGAACCCAAATCTTAAATGCTTCTTTAATGATGCAACCTAACCTATTCAATTTTAATAGTTTTTTCTTTAATACTTCTTCATTAGAGTTTTTAGTTGAAAATGTAAAAACTATGTTTGATAAGTGATAAATAAATAATTGAAGAAGATGTTTATTTCTTCATATGGATATTTTTGTCTAAAAATGTTAATTTTTTAGATTCTTTTAGTTATCACTATATTCATCATTTTTAATTGGGTATTAGGCAAATCAACTCTTACTTATATTTATTTATTTACTTTTAGTTGATAATTTTATTTTATTTGATTGAGCTGGTTCTTATAAACCTAAATCTTAATACATATTTAAAAGAAAGAACTAACTCTAATTACTTTTAATAGTTTAAATTCTTCTTCGGTAGAGTTTTGCTTTTCTTTGATTTTAGTTGAAAATGTAAGAACTATGTTAGTGATAAACGTAAGGTTAAAGAAGATGTTTATTTTTCATATGAATATTTCTTTTCATATGAATATTTCTTTCCAAATAATATTTATTTGCTAGATACTATTGGTTATGACTATATTCTTCACTTTTCAATGTGGAAATTGGCCAATCAACTCTTATTTATATCAATTTATGTTATTTTGTTGATAAATTTTTTTATTGGATTCATTTGGGTCATGAATCAAAATCTTCATATTTTAATGAAACAACATATCATATTTACTTTTAATACTTTGATAGGCACTGATATGGATGAAGCCGTTGACGTGATAGAGGAATGGAATGGACTAAGTGAAAAGGACCTTCTGAATGGTTCAGAGGGTTTGCTGTTACAGGTTAAAGACAAGGCCAGCTTATTAGGGGAACAAGCGGTACAACCGCCTCGGGCCTAAGCTCGTGTCACCCCGTATAATACTAATTAAGGGGCCTAATTTTTTTTAAAAATCTATATTTTTATATATAAAAAATTATAAATATAATAAATAAAATTGAAAAAGAGCCAAATTATTTGATATGTATATTGTTTTATTTTCATTACAAAATATTACTGATTAATTTTAAAAACATTTTAGACATTATCTACGTATAATTTTATAGGATAAAAAAAAATATTTTTCGCCTAAGACTCTTAACAGTGTTGAACCGGTTAAAAATTCATATAAATAGAAGAGTTGTATCATCTTCTTCGGTATGCAATTAGAGAGCATCTGAGAGAGTGACTGGGTGATAGCTCGTGAGAGGTCATCGGTTATGGTTCGTTTGAGAGAGGTGATATGCTCGTGAGCGGTCAATGATCTTGTTGTTCGTGTGTGATTGGAGTTAGGTTCTTATCAAATTGGTGCGGTGACGTTTGGATCGATCGTTCATCGCGACGGTGCAGAAGATGATCAGAGGTGATGATCAAACCACGAAGAAGATGATCAGAGGTGATGATCATACCACGGAGAACTTCATTCCGATTTTCAAAAGCCCAAAGGTAAAACTCATTCTTAAAAGCCCAATGTTCACACTTATAAATCATTTGTTATTCCTTCGTTTTCCAACGTGGGAATTTGTTATTTATTTTCTTCTTCTTTGGTATCTTATCATAGTTTTGTCTTTAACTTTTCTTCCCTACATTTTTGCTTCTTTTTATTATTTTTGCAAATGTAAAAACTATGTTTGATAAGTGATAATCGAGTGATTGAAGAATATGTATATTTTTTCATATGTATATTTTAATCTGTTAGATTATTTTGGTTATGACTATATTATTATTTTTTGTTTCAATATGGATATTGATCAAATTAACTCTTACTTAGATTTATGTTATTTTAGTTGTTGATATTGATCAAATTAACCATTTCTTTGATTTGCCGGAAAAATTATTATCTGATAAAAGATTTAGTAGTTTTATTGTGCAATGTATTGTATTACTCCCTCCGTTTTATAAAGAGTGTCACTTAGACATTTTTCACACATATTAAAAAAGATGATTAAGATGTATTTATGTTTTTATTAATTATAACAAATTAACTAATAGTATTTGAGATAAACAAATTTATTTATAAGATCAATGCATTTTACAATTAATATTTAGCTGAACGTGATTATAAATTGCATTGGTATTGTAGAATGATATTTTTTATATAACAAGAAAAAAATGTTAAAGTGACACTTATTCAGAAACAGATAGAATATATCGTAGTAGTCATTGAAAAAATTAAAACACCTCCGATATACAGAAGAAATTTTATTCATATTAATTTGACATGTGAATGCAATGAGTACATTCCTATTTAAAAGGGAGAAATAATTTTAATTTTGGATTCTTAAATAAAAAAGAGAAATTGTATAAGAACTGATATATACATATAAAGATATATTCATTTTCTTGATATAAAATTTTAAGTTCACCGAAAACATCAAATAATTAGATTACTTCTGAATCCATTTTTACATCGATCTTAACCTGTTCAATCCGAATTGTTCCTGAAAGAAAAAGTGAAGCACCATACACATAATCAATAATTATCAACTAAATAAATTGAAAACGTGAATAAGACTATTTTTACTGAGTGATATCAGACAAGTTGTGAATAATAAGATAAATCTATAATAACGGTAATTACCAGAACAATGAAAATCTCTTTTAGAATAGGTGTCAACAATGAGCTTAATGTCTCAATATCTTCTCTAAGGGTCTCATAGCTCTCGTCTCGTCCACCGATCGCGTCCATAAAAGTTTTATTGTCAGGCACTAGCTTCAAGCACACCTTCATTATTACATTTCAACACAATATCAAAACCTATAAACCCAAGAAAAACTAATAAATTTTTGTGGGATATATACTAAAATGATGTTTTAAGTATGATTTAGCTAGAACGAGAGTAATCATGCTGTATACTCTGAAAGCAGCAGAAGCGATCCATCCATGATGCAGTTTTAAAGTCGCCAAGTAGGTTTCTTCTACAAGTTCTTCCATTTTTGACGACATCTCTTTTGACAACAGTCGTAGTAAACCCGCAGTAAAATCCATTGTCCTATGTAGTAGAGGATAGTAACAAAGAGTATAAGTCTATTTACTAAAGAATATATTAATTAATTTTATAAAACATATAGAGCAATTTTCTCATATAGCCATTTTTAAGTTTTTGTCACAAAATATTTCTCAATGAAAAAAATGACCAAAATAGTTTCTTTTTATTTTGAAATTTTTAATATTTTTTTTTTATTTTTTAAATTTGAAACTCTATTCTCAAAACCGTACCTCGTAACTCTAAACTATAAATCTAGATTAGTTAATCATAGGATATAAATGTATTTTTCTTCTTTAATAAATATTTTTTTGGTTATTTTTTTCTTTGAGAGCTATTTTTATGAAAATAAATTAAAAATTGATATCCTAAGAAATTTTTCAAAGATATAGGTAGAAATTGGATAATAACAATAGTTTTTTTTTTGCTAATAAAAGGATAATAACAATAGTTTGATAAACAATAATTTGATAAACGCATCAGTTTATTTTCTTCAATAAATATTGAGATGACTACTTGGGTACGGAAACATATGTAAGACACACTTGATACATATTTTTTACAAAGATGCATGTTGTTAAGGACAACAACAAGACCATATATTTTTCTAACTTTATGAGTCCAAACTTGTAAGTAGTAATAAGAGAGGGGATACGCAGGAAGGACGAATTAAGTATTATATTGTATATAGTACAATGAGTTAGACTACAATTATGATGTGCATGGCTATTATTTGTAACGTGATTCTATAGTTGGTTGATGAAATTATAAAATAATTCATTTAAGGAGAATACCTAGTGAGCCAAAGAAGAGCTCTACTGCAACTAGCAACCATCTTGTATGTCCCCTCGTTCCTTTCTTTCTTAAGAATCTCAACCAAGTTGGAGTAAACACAAGGATCTGTTTCACAAACCTTCTCTAATCTCTACACACACAGATCAACAAATAATAAAAACATAAGTAATTGATATTTTGAAGTGCAAGAAAAGGAGGGATACAAGATTAGCCATTTTATAGAAAGTCATTTCAAAATTGACTAAAGTCCTCTTGAAAGCAACCAAAAAGGAACTACAAGGCTGAAATTGAATTATTGAAGATATCTTTTATGAAACGATTGGGTGTTCTTATCACCATAAAGTTCAACAGTCTTTTTGCAAAGATTATTAAAATTTTAAGAGACCACCATTCATACATACGTAATTACGTACACATGATGTTGATGAGTTTTTCAATCAATAAAGAAGAGAGAAATTAAAATAATGTAAAGGGTCTTGTCTTGTCTTTATATGCATGCAGTATTGAAGTTACATTATCTTTAGTTTTTTTTGTTAACAACATTATCTTTAGTTACCTCTATATTTTGATCGATGTCTTGTCTAAGAACAGCCATTGTCGGTCCTATCTTATCTGCAAACACCAAAACACAAACATCTCAGGAAACTCATCGTGTTATGCTCAATATGAACATTAGAGACAATCCAGATTCGTTTGGGAACTTTAAAAATGAAATAATTAATGAAGAATAGTCTCCAATAAAATAAAATATGATACCAAGCACTTGAATGATTAAGTTGCAGAAGGAGAGAAGAGGCCTCAAGGGAATATGTGTGGTTTCAGTGTTATCTACAGGTTTAGTTATTATAAAGAGAGAGAGCTCTTCTATGGCCGTTTGAAGTTCCGTCTTCTTCTTCTCCATATCGTATCTCTTTCTCTTCATCTCCTCTCCCTCTCTTTCCTATATCTTCTTATTTTCTCCCTTTCTCCAGACATCTGGAGCATATATATATTAAGTGTAGTTGTACAAAACTGCAATATATATATATTAAGTTACAAAAAAAAATAAAAAAAAAAATATATATATATCGCCTCTGACTTTAAATAAACAAATTGGTTATATCTTTCGTATTATAAAGGGACGAATTAAAAACATAAAAATTAAGGCATCCAACTTTAATATGTATAAATATATTAGTCCCTATTATAGTATAATTGTTTTGGGTTAGAAGCGGAGACAAGCAAACTTCATCAGCAATGACCATCGCGGTCCATATAAAACTCATTTGTATAATTTACGGGTATGGCATGAAAACAGTAATCAACTAATCGCTTAGAATCCTTAGAAGATGATGATTGTGACCTCTAATTTTTGGTTTACCGCTCCAGCCGATCCAACTATCAGAACCCATAAAATATTAATTGTATTCATGCACCCACGTATTTGAATGTAATTTGCTCTTTTAGAATTTAACTAACTTAAGCCGATTCAATACTTTTGACTACAGATGGATAACCCATGAATGATCGAATTCTTACATGATTTGTTAATTTTTAACAAAACATTATATAATTATACAAAACTAAAACTTTTCTGGCCATTTAATCATTTTACAAATTTACTAAGGCTTTAATTTGCTTAGAACTTATATTTTCAACAAAATAATTTTGAAACGAATGGATGTTAATTAAAATATACTCTATCCAATTTTTATTAAGTGTCACTTTGACATTTTCCACACATATTAATTAAGTGAATAAAATATATTTAAATTTTTATTAATTACACCTATTTGACCAATAGTATTTGAGATAAATAAAATTATTTATAAAATCAATACAGTATGCAATTAATTTTCAGATGGAAATAAATATAATTTACATTGGACTTCTAAAATGACATATTTTATGTAAAAAAAAAAATGTTATAATGACATTTATTATGAAACAGAAGAAGTAATAAATTAGTAATAACTAATCAAGTATGTCACCTCAAAATTTTTATGCAATCATCACCTTTGTGTTTCAAAATTTTATGGAATCATCACCTTTGTGTAGAACGATTTCACATTTTGCAATTTTACCAAATCAATATTAATATTAAAATTCAAAATAGAAATAACAAAGGTAACCATCAACGATTAAACTAACAGTTGAAAAAACTAATTAGAAATTGATTAATGGATTAGGATTCCGTTTAGATGTGCAGGTTGGTATAAAGGCATGCCAAGGTGAAATAAAAGGAATCTTTCTCAATTTCCTAATCATTTGGATTGTCAGCTCTTCGTTTATGAATCCAATCATTTGCACCACTATACAAATATATTAGGGGGTGTTATTGGTTTATATATTTTGATTGATTTAGAAATCCATATAGTATTTATAAATCCAAGTAAAATATGCAAATCCGGAGGTTTTTCCTCGGATTTGAGTCTTTGTATTTTTAACTAAAAAATCCAAACAAATCCATTCAAATCCATTATAAAATCAAATATATTAGTAAATCCGTACGATTGAATAACATTTGATTTGATACAGAATTTATGAATCATTAAACCAATAACACATGATTTTAATACAGATTTGAAAATCATAGAACCAATAACACTAGATTTTGTTCGGATTTTAAAATCCATTAAAATACAACAACCAATAACCCTTACTTAGTGTGTTATAGTGTTTCGATATTTGATATTCGCTAGCTATAATTAAGTTATCGCGTAATGTTTTCATTGAGATCATAGGTCCGGTTTATTAAGTACTCCTATGAAGCCTTAATTTGCTTCAAATTATCTTATCCCAACACGACAATGATGTTCCTCTATGTCAAACATTACGTACTTATTAATCTTTTTTTCTAAAACATTACTTATAATACTACTTTAAGATCATGTAAATTTCGTTGTATATTATTAGAACATGGTAAACTTATAAAATTATAAAGACATTGCAACTGTTACAATAAAAACAAATACCGAACCTAACCAGGTTTTCTTAGTATACCAAATAACTTTGCTTTTACGAATTTACCTAAAAGAACTAATCCTAAAAATTATGCCATTTTACTATAGAATCACACGTAATAAGAAGTCATTCTCTTATTCAATCACCAAGTTCTCAAATCACAAATCACAAATCATATGTTATGCAACACATTATGCATCTCCATATATATGAGTAGATAACTCCTAGTTCAAATAGTATTAGTATAAATCATATTTCCTAATCCTAGAGATAATCATAAAACATATAGGAAAAATGAAACTTGAGATCCAAGCTTATCCAACAATTTCCCCCTTAATCTTGAACTTATCTTCACACACTTCTTGGACTCTGATAAGCTCTCTCATTTCTCTGAACTTAATTCTCCCAAGTGACTTCGTAAGAATGTTTTCCTTCTGTTCACTTCCCGGGACGTGCTCAACTTTGATTTGTTCGTTTTTGACACATTCTCGTATAAAATGAAACCTCCTGTGGATGTGCTTACTTCTGCCATGAAACACTGGATTTCTTGTAAGTGCGATTGCATATTTGTTTTCGACTTTAAGTACCACACATTTGCTTTCTTCCCCAAGTGCCTCGCCTAACAATTCCTGCAACCAAATGGCCTGTTTCGCAGCTTCTGTTGCGGCCATAAACTCGGCTTCACAAGACGATAGAGCTACTATTTATTGTTTCGTTGAACTCCACGTCACAGGACTCTCACCGCAGTAAAATATATGACCTGAAGTGCTCTTGTCATCGTCTATGTCAACATTATGGGATGGGAGCTATCGCTATACCCCATCAACCTTGCTTCTTTTCCACGCGAGTAATGAAGACCGAGTGTGCAGGTACCTCGAAGATACCTTAGTATCTGTTCCAAGGATGCGACGTGAGAAGCCTTTGGCTCTTACATGTACCTACTAAGGACCCCAACAGAGAACGACAGGTCTGGTCGCGTGTGGATCAAGTAACGAAGACATCCTATAGACCGGCGATACTCTTTCTCATCGATCTTCTCTTCATCAGGCGCAATAGAGAACTTCGCGTTGATCTCCATTGGTACATGAGTTAGGTTGCACAGATCCATTTCGGTCTCTTCAAGTATCCTGCGTGCGTACCTGTCTTGCTTGAGCACAATTCCGCCTTCGTGCTGCACAACCTCTATTCCCAAGTAGTATGTTAGCTTTCCAAGATCGCTCATCTCGAATTTGGATGCCATCTCTGCCTTAAACTCAAGTATGGCGTTAAGAGAGGACCCTGTAACCAACAAATCATCTACCTAAACCACCACAAGAACGATTTTTTTATTCCCTTCCTTCAGGTAGAGAGAGGGTTCCTTTGAGCATCGTTGGAACTTTAAGCCTCGCAGTATTTGATTAAGCTTTAAGTTCCAGGCCCTTGGTGCCTGACGTAGGCCATAAAGGGCCCTTTTAAGCTTGTAGACTTTATGTTCTTCTCCAGCGACTATGAATTCCGGTTGAGTAACGTAGACGTCCTCCTTTAAATCTCCATGAAGAAAAGCTGTCTTGACGTCAAGGTGGTGTATTTCCCACCCATGAGAGGCTGCTAACGCAATAATCAATCTGATTGTCTCAATGCGAGCCACCGGAGCGAACACTTCATCATAATCTATGCCATGTCGCTGAACGTATCCTTTAGCTACCAACCTCGCTTTGTATTTACTTATGGTATCGTCGGCATTTTGAACACCCACTTGAGTCCAATAGGTTTGATACCTGCAGGGAGTTCAACAAGATCCCATGTGTCATTCTTCTCTATTGAGAATATTTCATCCTTGCAAGCTTCAACCCACACTTTCAGTTCCTTAGCATCTTCAAAGCTCCATGGTTCATTGTTTATAATCATCAGCAATCTCTCACCTTCGACTTCAGATAGAAGCACATAGTCATCGAGGTAGGAAGGCAGGGTTGATGTTCTCGTGGATCGCCTAGGAAGTGGCTGGGAGTCACCAAGATATTTGTCACCATCGTCATCTCCATCGCTTTCATCACAGCCACTCTCATCATTAAGCTCTGTTTCTGAAACAGAGCTTTCTTCATCGCCATCATTGTTGCTTATGCGCCTCAGGCTCAACTCAAATCCACTTGTTTCATGATCCTTTGTATCGCTCTTCTTGCTCCAATTCCACTTTTTATGTTCTTCAAATATAACATCTCGACTAACGACAATACGTTCGCTCAGAGGATCAACTAGTCGGTATGCTTTTGATCCCGGTTCTGTTCCGAGATGGACCAGAACTCTAGACCTATCATCAAGTTTCTTTCTTCCAACCGACTATGTTCTTGCGTAGCACGTGCACCCAAACACCTTTAAATGAGAGAGGTTTGGTTTTCTACCCCTTAAAGCTTCATATGGAGTCATGTTTTCCAACGTTCTTGTTCCAACTCTATTTATCAAATACGTAGCATGCCTTATCGCTTCCCCCCAAAGATGATCCGGCATATCCATGTGATTTAAAACACTCCTAGTCATCTCTAAAAGAGTCTGGCTTCGTCGCTCTACCACCCCGTTATGTTGGGGTGAGTATGGTGCCGTAAAGTCTCGCTTAATCCCATGTTTCTCGCAGTAGGCATGGAAGTAATGAGAAGTGAACTCGCCTCCTCTGTCTGTTCTGAAGGTTCTCAGCTCAGTGTGTGTTTCTTGTTCAACAAGTACTTTGAAGGTTTTAAACTTCTCGAAGGCTTCGCCTTTTGTTTTCAAAAGTACTGTCCATATGTAACGTGTGTGATCATCGATCAGAACAAAGATATATCTCTTGTGGGCTGGCGTTGATGGCGTAATGAGACCACAAAGATCAGTATGTACCAGTTCAAGAGGTGCCGTTGCTCGATGTTGAGATGCTTGCGGGAAGGGCTTTCTCGTCTATTTTCCTCTCAGACAAGACACGCAGGTCTCAGTACTTCGGCTTATAGAAGGTAAGCCTACAACTAACTCCTTATTGGCCATCATTCTCATCGTTTCTCGGTTAACATGACCTAACCGAGCATGCCATAAGTTATCTTCTCCACAACTCTCAACTTGTAGACATTGAACATGATCAACTACCAAAGTCACTTTGTACAATCGATTTTTTTTCTCGCGTTGTCCTTACCATCAACTGTCCTCCTCGATCATATAGGCTTAGCGTGTCGTCTTTCATACGCACCTCACAACCTACTTCTGTAGCCTGTCCTAGACTGACAATATTACTACGTAACGCCGGTATGTAGTAAACAAACACCTTTCAACACCTTCTTCTCTCCACTTTTGGCAATGAATCTAATTGATCCTTTGCCCATTATGTCGATCTTTGAGTCGTCTCCGAACCTCACTTTTCCAGTGACCGTATCATCAAGCTCATAGAAGAACATACGGTTACCACTTATGTGGTTACTAGCGCCGTTATCAAGGTACCATACGTCAATAGAGTCTGAATCTGCCTCAAACTTATTAGGATCTACTTTTCTCTCATTCAAGTAGACGACTTCATGCATCATGAGGGTATCGGCTTCAGTAGTATCTTCTTCTTTCTTCTCGACAGCCTCTTGAAGCTTTAGATGTTTATCGGGACAGTCGGTCGCGTAATGTCCAAGCTTATCACACTTGAAACAAGTGATATGAGATGCATCTCCACCTCGACCTTGTCGATATTCTTCTCTTTGTTGTTGGAAAGTCCCGCGACTGCGTCCTCTTCCTCTCCAGCTTGATCTACCTCCACGTCCTCAACCTCGACCGTAACTTTCAGAGTTTGAGTCAGCATACATTAGTTTTCCGGTTTCATCTTGCGAATCTTCTTCTTCTTCTGCAACTCTTTCTTCGTACGCCTTTAATCTCCCGACAATATCCTCAAAGCTTGTTGTCTTATGGTCAAGCATCTGTTCAAGGGATGCAACCATGTGAATAAATTTCTTTCTTGGTAGACTTTTCAAGAATTTCTTCACAAGTTTAGGTTCTTCTATTATCTCTCCTAAAGAAGCAGATTTTGAAGAGATTTCGGAGAGCTTGCCGGCAAAGATATCAATTGTGTCTCCATCTTTCATCTTGAGTCTATCGAACTCTGCCATTAAGGTTTGTAACTTTGCCTCCTTAACCCGCTCGGCTCCAACATGTCTCGCCTTTATTGCATCCCAAACTGCCTTTGCTGTGTCCAACTCGCCAACTTGGAGTATCAAGGCTTCCGGAATCGATTGAAACAACAGTGCAACAGCCACATTGTTCTTCTTTGTGTCTTCACTTCCAGGATCTATCGTTTCCCATACTTCGCTGACCTTAAGTGCTATCTTCATTCTCATGGCCCAAACGGTGTAGTTTGAAGAAGTTAGCATTGGATATTTTATAGAAGCACGTCCACCATCTTTGTGTAACACGATTTCATTCTTATCATCACTCATGGTTATTTGCTTTAAGCTCTGATACCAAATATAGAATCACAAGTAATAAGAAGTCCTTCTCTTATTCAATCACCAAGTTCTCAAATCACAAATCACAAATCATATGTTATGCAACACATTATGCATCTCCATATATATGAATAGATAACTCCTAGTTCTAATAGTATTAGTATAAATCATATTTTCTAATACTATAGATAATCATAAAACATATAGGAAAAAGGAAACTTGAGATCCAAGCTTATCCAACATTTACAACAAAAAAAAACTAATCCTAAAAAATTAAACAATATGTAAAGTTATATTTTATGTTGGTAAAAATAACCTATTCACAAAATATTCATGATAATAATTTATATAGAAAAGTATAAGTTGCCTTCTAGATATCTAACTACAATATCTGATATCTCCACCTCTACATACCACCATACCATTTTTGGACGTAACATCCATACACACCAACGTCCCATTTAAGATTGAGTTAAACCGTCGATTGACAAAACTAAACACTTAGGATCAGAGACCATTCTGAAAACAAGATTAACAAATAGGAAAGAAACGTAGAAGAATAAAATAACAAGAATGAAAAAGAATGGTTTGTTCCTTATTAAATTTAGCAAAGAATAATTTTGTTCTTTATTTTTCTAAAAAAATGAATGAGAGAGAATGAAAAAGAAAAATTATTCTCCTTGTGAATGGTAATTTTTTTTATGAACGTTAGGAAATGTATCATTCCTCGTAATTCATTGGTTACCATTCATACCTTTAAATGTGAATGTGATACTTTTTGATGATCTATGATCATTGATACACTAAAAATGAATCTTTGCTACTGTCAAGTTAACAGTGGTAATTGTAATATTTGAGATTCAATCTAGAGGACCAGTTTACTCTTTATTCTTATGAGTTCAATATTAAGCTGGGAAACAAGTGGAGTTTTAAAATCAATGGTGATGCAAATAACTAGAATACCTAGAGATTCAAATTCGATTTAAATGAAAGCCGGCTTAGGGTTTTTTTCATCGGGTCTCAATGCGGAACCAAACAACTATTCAAGTGCAATGAGGTGCAGTCTAGAACTCGGATCACTCGGCTAGAACAATCCACTATCGTGGACTTGTTCCCTTTCGGTCTTGAATCCTAAGTTCTCACTTGGAACAAGACGCGATAACAAGCCTTAGAGATCAGGTCCGATTAGTTCGCTTAATACCCTAATATCTACTCTCGTTGATTAGGGATATGAAGCTCATTCAATATATGTCAATTTATCTCCTAAGCGGTTAGCTAGGTGATTAAACTAGAGATCGAACATTAAGTGATCAATTAAATGCAAGCCGTAAGAACAATATGAATGAAGAACAGTTAAAATCACTTATTTGTGTTTAGCTCATGCGATTGACACCCTAAACCCCTAAGCAAGCTTAGCCGACTACTCAATCATAAAGCAA
>NC_027754.1:21645989-21656405 GCF_000695525.1 Brassica oleracea var. oleracea
TAGAAAGACAAGGGTTCAGGATGATCTTCTCGTGAAAATGAGAGATGAAGCCTTCTCCCTTTACAAGTTGCTAAATCGCCAAAATAGTTCTAGGTTTCTTGCCAAACTAGCGTCCTAAATTAGAAATGATAGGATAGGCTTTTTATATGGAGGTGCCGGTGGTAAAGAGAAAAGAGATCGAATCTAGGGCAAACTTTCGAAATCTTGGAAGTTTCCTTAGTGATCGGGAACATTCAGACGCTTGTTCTCTTCGGGAACAACCTTCGGATTGGTCTGACTGGCTGTTCTGCGTCGGATATTCCAAAATGACATCTTTCTTCATGGAACTCTCTTATTTGCTCTTTCACCTGCTCCAAACCTAGAATGATATCAAATAAGCACGAATTAGGATTGAGAATTAACACAAAGCACACATATAATGGTATTAGAAACACCATATATCAATTATTATTATCCTTTTCTTATTTCATTTTTTCCACTAACACTTTATAAACCACATAATAATCTAAAGTGAATTAGTCTATAACCTGAATTTATGGTCCTCCTAAGTCCCGACCATGACCCTAATTACTTCCATTAGGGCCTCAATAACCGTTTATTAGAACGTCTCCAAAAGACACTTTATAACTTCAAATATGAAGTTTTTTTTTTTCAAAACTTCAAATTTTTGAGGAGTGAAACTCTATATTTGAAGTTTTACTTTTAAAAATTTCAAATTTAAAGTTTCATATTTTTATTTGCATTTTCGTCCCTACAATTATACATCATATTTATAAGTTTTAAATATTTTCTCGTTTATCGTATTAATCCTAAAAAAATTCATATCTCATAAAAATTTCAATTTTTTTTATAAATTTAAGTTTTACACATAAAATTAAAACTTAAAAATAAGATTTAAAATATTTTAAAACTATATTTAAACAACAACAATACAAAAGAAACTTAAAAACAATTTTTTTTTCAAAAATTACATGAAGACATAAATATTACACAAATTTTAATATTACAATACTAGTAGTCATGTATATTTGATCTAGAACCTCCAAAATCTCCAAAATATGCTCAAGCAAATTTTGTGTAACCGAAGATAGTTGTTGTTTTGATGTCTATTTCGTACGATTCCTTTTTATTCAGATCGAATGTATTCATTGAGTTTTAATATCACTGATAGAAGTTAATCTTTTAGCAATATTTATTTTCCCTTTTACTTTCTTGTTGAGTTTTTTACAAGTTTAATATCACTTGATTTCAACATCTTTTAGTTTGTGATCTACAAATTAAAAATAAAGAGAATCATTTTTACTTTGAAATACACTAGTTGATCATATATGCATTACAAAAATATTTTTATGGAATAATATGATATTTTTCTTGAAGTTTAATATTAATTATTTTATTTCTATTTAAAATTTGTATTTTAATATAACACTTTATTAGTTAATATTGTTGTAATATTTTTATATATGTACTTAGTTATTTACAAAACATTTATGAATTTAAATTAATTATGACAAATATAAGGATCCTAAGATAAAATACAAATATTTTTGAAGTTAAATTTGAAATTTTACTTTTTGTAGAAAAAAATTTTTAAACTTCAAATATAGAGTTTTAGAATTAAGTATCTTTTTGGAAATGCGCTTAAGAGTCGACGAAAATGAGAGAATATCCACTAATCTATATTATTAAAAGAGAAGTACCCATTTGAAAATGTCATTACTTCATTAATTAAACTTCTTATTTTTTTGTTTGTTTTTTCAGTTACATTAATGAAATATTCTTAAATGAATTTAAATTACCTATTTTATTTCTTGTCTTTTTAGTTACATTAATGAAATATCCTTAAATAAATTTAAACTACCTATTTTATTGATTGTCTTTTTCAGTTACATTAATGAAATATCCTTAAATAAATTTGGACATAATGTCATTTAATCAACAAAAAAAAATTCATGAGTTATCCTTACGTGCATACTTTTAATAATGGAGATTTTAAAAAACGTGCATCATTAAAATGTTACCTAAAACATACAATACTAATATATAACATGCATCAATAAAACTAGAATTTGACTCACACAATTGTACGGATATTATTTTCAATTGATTAAATTAAAAAATATTTATTTATTCAAAAAATATTTAAGAATGGCTATGTTTTTAAAAATTATATGGTATTATTTGCTCATAACTCATTTGTCATTTGTTAAATTGTTAGAAATAAAATTTTAGCATAATATAACTCAGTTGTCATTTGCTAAATTTGTGATTTTTATTTATATTTTTATTATTTAATTATAATATTTTCATTTTATATTTGAAAGAGGTGAATTTTCTTTCAAACAATATTTTTGTAAATGTATTTTTTTAAAAATAGTCAATTTAAATTGTTATTATCAATGAATATAATTATTTTTACATAATTTGAGTTTTCGCTTACATCAAAACTTATCATATTTTAGGATAATTTTAATTTAAAATGTAATTTTCATATTTTGCAAACAAATTCTAAAAATATTTTTTAAATATTTTGGTTATAATTTTTAAAAATAATATTGAGTTGCATTTCAAATAAAAAGGTAAAGATATTAAAAATATTATAATTAAAATATGTAAAATTTAATATAGTTTTAAGGAAATGGTCAAAATAAAAACAATTACACATAAAAAATCATGATTTTTGTTAACTGGGCGGATCATTATTTATATGATATCGCAAACGAAAAAAAAATTTATGTTTTTACAATTATCTAATTAACTATGTATACTCATTTTTTAATATTTTTTATATGATATCACACATTCGTAAAAAAATAGATAGCTTAAGATGCAAAAAAAAAAAAAATTACTTAATGAATATAATATGAATGAATTTTACAAATACATCTTTTAATAAAAGAAATAATTAAAAACTGAAAATTTATACCTCGCTGGCGCGCAGATCAGGATCTAGGTATAACTTATAAAGAAGTAAACGTTTTTATTATATCATGACGTGATTTAAATTTTGCATATTTATTGCTAGTTGATCTAAATTTAAATTTCGTATATTTCGCATATTTCGCATTTTTATTGCAAGTTGAATGGTAGATATGTTATTGATAATCAAGTTAAAGCATTAATTACCATATCGGCTTCATTCTTTTCTTTGTATACTAGACTTTAATCCTCTTTTAGAAAAGTTACCATTAGAAACTTCTGTTATCAATAAAAGAATATTTAATAATAAAAATAGTTGACCAAAAGTGTATCCAATATGGCTCCGTCAATCCAAGTTTGTGATTTATTTGGATCAGTGTAAACTATGTATTTGTTTTGGTGAATTCGTGAAAGTTCAGTATTTAAATGACAGTTTTCTCATAAAAAATAGTACCATGTAGCAGTTTTTCGAATTTATTTCGTCTGGGCCTCATATATTTCAGCCAACTATCAATAGGAGTTTTGAAGAAACAGGACAGACAACAGCTGCTTCTAAGTATTTTTTTTTCAGCTAAGATTGTAAATATCACTAGGTGACTGTGCGGACATAAAAATATTCAAAATATGTATATACAATAATGGTGTATAGTTTTAGAAGTTACAAATTGTACATTGTCAGAAAGTGAAATTTGTGTTGTATATATGTTGTTATTGTATATTTTAGGTTTAATTATTATATTTATGTTTTTCATATTTTTGTTAAAAAAACAGTGACATTAAAAAAATATGATAAAAGGTTATAACATAATCCATAAGTAATATAAATTAATAAGTAGAATTCTTGATTAAAAAATCCAATAGAAACCTGCAAAAAAAAATTTAAATTTTGTTAGAAATTGTACGTTATAAAATAATTCGATAGATTTCTAAATTCTATTGAACATAAAATAATATTAAATTCACATACTATTATCAAAATAGTCTGAAAACTGCTTTGTATTTAACTACAATCGATCTTTTATCTCTGTTATTGATCTGTTAATAGAAGAAACAAATAAATGTAAAAATTTATAAATTTAAATTTTTTATCGAATACAAAATAGGTTAAAATTTTTTGCTCCCCCCTTTCTCTCTAAAATCCGAAACGCAAAGAACTCACGCACTGTTACAGAGGATATTGCAGAGGCAAATACGCTGGATGTAATTCACATATCCTTTGCAACTTTCCACTTGTACTCTCGAGGACAATATCTCGTGTCTCCATATTTAAAACAAAATCTCCAGGTATCAAAGCAGCCACTTCATTTGCAGTCGGAAGATTATGGGTCCGTCCATCAGATTGTCGACAATCAACCTCATCCTGTAACCTGTTGATCCTTTTACGTCAAATCTATCTCTTGCAGACCTAAATGCCTTAACCTGAGGATTACACTGATCTAGCATATTCTTCAGAAGCTGTACAACTGTTTCTCTTAGTTTCTTAGCACACTGGCTCTATCAGAACTGTTAAATATTTAAAAAAATAAAACTTGAAAAAGACTTATATCTTGTACTGCAGTGTGTATAATATAAACATAGTAAGTTTAAAAAGTAGTAGAAATTACCTGGCATAAGCGTCAAGCCTATTTTTGATCTCATTTAAAGTATCAATGATATATAGCTGGAAAATTTTTGGAGCTTGTCCAGGCTCGGGGACTATATCACCAATACGGTGATAGTTCTCACCAGACATTCGGAAAACAAATGGTCCACGGCCATTGTTAATAGAATAATCTATCTTCTCCCCAAGAGATGTGAAAGAGAACATCATATTGTAAGCTCGTATGAACTCTCAAAAATAGTTGCTTAACTCATCTCCTTTGCATAACAAAGCCATTAACTCTAACGGAGGATTTGCAAGACGAGGAAGCACAACCTTACCACGTTTACAACACATTGTGAAGACAGGATTGGAACTACGACGACGTTTTCCAATTCTTTCACCATACCACATATAGGCTGCACAATACGTACAATTCCAAATTGGATCTCCATCGTTGTAATAACCTGTGTAAGAAATATCTTCACAAAAAAAACTAATATGTAGTTATTTATTTGTAACAGACATTTTATTATTTTCAGGTCATTACCGTTCTTTTGTATCCCGATGATAACGGCCACAGAAACTGTATGATTAGTTGGTTGTGGGATATGCTGTGGTGATGGGTTTCTGAAAGACTCTCCAGCTGGATAGGTAGTGTAAGTGTGATTGTTTTCATCTTCACTTTCATCTTCAGACTCACTGTCCATTTCATATCGATTATTATAAGTTTCGTGAAAAAGTGTATGACATAGTCAAAACATATGATCCATGAATATAATGTTCTGCTATGTATAAATCAAAAATACTTTTTACCTTCAGGATGGTCCTCAACTATGAACCTTAGTGGAACGAATTCATTTGATTTGTTTTTCTCGAATGGAGCTGAAAAATATTTTGTAACATATAAACAAACGTTTAGCGCGGACGAGCAGAAGATTAATAGATATACATTCACACAAAGAAGTAAATGAAATAGGTATAATATTAGTATTTATAAAGTAGTCATCATATTACTACAAAAATCGTTGTTATTTAAAATAGTTGTTACCTTTTTTTTTGTCCTGTCTTTGACTTCACCGATGGACACTACAAGAAAACACATGCTTAACGACGAAAATTAAAGAGGAAAAACAATCCTCGTAAATTTTCGTCGAGTTTACGACGAATTTACGTGAAAAACTAAAGTCATCGTTATTTCCTCGTAACGTAACGACAAAACTGTTTCGTCGTAAAGTGGATGTAATTTTACGAGTATTTTACGAGGAAAAACTATTTCCTCGTAAATACGACGTAAACTTTGCGTGGTATTTACGAGGGAATAATTTACGTGTATTTAGCGAGGAAATTTTTGAATCCACCAACTTTATAGGTGTTACACGTTTTTTTTGCCCACCTAATTAATTTTCGTCGTAAATTCATAGCAAAATTACAACTACCAGATTCAAATTTTTCTATAAATATGGATGTTTGAACATCATTTTAAACACACCAACAACAAAAAACGTGAAAGAAAAAAAATTGCTGGCTCCGAGACTATTTACGAGTTGCGGAAGTGGATGTATATGCATAGAGATGCTAACGGGAGAGTGACGAAAGAATACCTTGCGGGTCTGGAGACATTTATGCATCAAGCAGATTCAACACCGCTCGCCCAAGAAAGTGGTAAGATGTTCTGTCCTTGTCGGAAATGCAACAATTCGAAACTGGCAAACCGTGAAAATGTTTGGAAGCATTTAATAAATAGAGGTTTCACGGCAAATTACTATATCTGGTTTCAACAAGGAGAAGGTTTTAATTATGATCAGAATGAAGCTAGTAGTAGTAATAGCAATTTTCAGGAAAAAGAACCGGTTGATCATCATTTGCATAATGAACATAGTTACCAGCAGGAGGAGATGGTAGATTATGATAGGGTTCATGATATGGTAGCTGATGCATTCGTAGCTCATGATGAAGATGAAGAACCTAATATAGATGCAAAAAAGTTTTACGAAATGTTAAACGCGGCGAATCAACCACTTTACAGTGGTTGTAGAGAAGGTCTCTCTAAATTGTCGTTAGCTGCTAGAATGATGAATATTAAAACTGATCACAATCTACATGAAAGTTGCATGAACGAATGGGCGGACTTGTTTAAAGAGTACTTGCCGGAAGACAATGTGTCTGCTGATTCTTATTATGAGATTCAGAAACTGGTTTATAGTCTTGGGTTGCCTTCGGAGATGATAGATGTTTGCATCGACAACTGCATGATCTATTGGGGAGATGATGAGAAGCTAGAAGAATGTCGATTCTGCAAGAAGCCACGATTCAAGCCGCAAGGACGAGGACGTAATAGGGTACCGTACCAAAGGATGTGGTACCTACCAATTACAGACAGATTGAAAAGATTGTATCAATCAGAGCACACTGCTGGAAAGATGAGATGGCATGCCGAGCATACTCAGACGGATGGTGAGATGACTCATCCATCAGATGCAAGAGCCTGGAAACATTTCAACAAAGTACATCCAGATTTCGCTAGCAATATCCGGAATGTGTATCTCGGATTATGCACAGATGGATTTAGTCCGTTCGGAATGTCAGGGAGACAATATTCATTGTGGCCAGTCTTTCTTACTCCATACAACCTGCCACCGGAGATGTGCATGCAACGGGAGTTACTATTCTTGACCATATTAATACCTGGTCCGAACCATCCAAAAAGGTCCCTGGATGTTTTCCTACAACCACTGATAAAAGAGTTGAAGGATTTGTGGTCAACAGGGGTGAGGACGTATGACTGTTCAACGAAGACGAATTTTACGATGCGAGCGATGCTTTTGTGGACCATAAGTGATTTCCCTGCCTATGGGATGTTGTCTGGATGGACTACACATGGGAGATTAGCTTGTCCATATTGTAATGGAACGACAGATGCGTTTCAACTGAAGAATGGTAGGAAGACAAGTTGGTTTGATTGTCACCGTCGATTTCTTCACATTGGCCATCCTTACCGAAGAAACAAGAATTTGTTTAGGCACAAAAGGGTTGTGAGAGACACTCCTCCTCCATATCTAACTGGAGAACAAATTGAAGCGCAAATCGACTACTACGGAGCTAACGAAACAGTTCGTTGGGGTGGTAATTGGCATGTCCCTCGTAATATGCCAGATTCTTACGGTGTTCATCACAACTGGCACAAGAAGAGTATATTTTGGGAGTTGCCATATTGGAAGGATCTTCTTCTGCGCCACAACCTCGATGTGATGCATATAGAGAAGAATTTCTTTGAGAACATCATGAATACAATATTGAATGTCCCAGGGAAGACAAAAGACAACATAAAATCGAGGTTGGACTTGCCGGATATTTGCTCAAGAAGCGAGTTACATATTAAAAGCAATGGACAAGTTCCCGTTCCGATATTCAGATTATCTTCAGAAAAAAAGTCGGTGTTGTTCAACTGGGTGGCATCAGAAGTGAAGTTCCCCGATGGGTATGTTTCGAATCTCTCTAGATGTGTTGAAAAGGGTCAAAAGTTCTCCGGGATGAAGAGTCATGATTGTCATGTATTTATGCAACGACTACTGCCCTTTGCATTTGCGGAGCTACTTCCAACAAACGTACATGAAGCACTTGCAGGTACGTAGTGTATTATATCACAATAATTTACAAAATAATATATGACTAACAATGTGTTTAATTTTTTTTCGAATATAAAAGGCATTGGAACATTTTTCAGGGATCTGAGCGCACACACTCTTAAAGAAGAAGTCGTGGAACAGCTTCAGGAGAACATTCCCATCTTATTGTGCAACTTGGAGAAGATATTTCCTCCCGGATTTTTTGACGTCATGGAGCATCTAGCTGTCCACCTCCCATATGAGGCATTGCTTCGTGCACCTGTACATTACGGATGGATGTATCAGTATGAGCGAGCCATGAAATATTTGAAGGGAAAAGCAAAGAACCTCGCCAAAGTTGAAGGTTCTATAATTGCTGGAAGTTTGACGGAAGAAGTTTCTCACTTCACATCGTACTACTTTGCGTCAAAAGTACGTACACGGAGAAGAGCTCCAAGAAGATATGATGATGGTGGTGTTGCGCCAACATATGCAGTTGCTGGTGTTCCAGACATCTTTAGCCAGATTGGGCGACTCGGTGGAAAGTCTAAAGAGGTTTGGTGGTCGAGTGAACAAGACGCTCATAGTGCACACACCTATATTCTACTCAATTGCGAAGATCCATTGATGCGTTATTTTGAAAGGTAACATATATTGACACTTCGAAACACATATAAGTATAATTAATTGTATAATTGCGAGAGATTCATTCCTATAAAATGTGATTTTACAGCCTATTTGTTTCTCAAGTCGAAGAAACATTTCCTGGTATATCCACAAGTGACGTAGACAAAAGGAAAGATCAACACTTCATTAAGTGGTTGCGGAATCAGGTATTAACTAAAAAAAATTTCATACATTATCTGTATTTCATTAACATTCTCTTTATTTTTGCAGGTTGATTATGACGACGACGATGCAGATTATCCTAAGTGGTTACACGAAGTAATTCAATCTCCACTTGTAAAGGTCACCACATCACAGATGTATTTCACACGAGACTATACTTTTCATACATATGACTATGGTAGACAGCGGGCGACCAGTAACTATGGAATATGTGTGAAAGGGGAAACAGATTTCTACGGGATCTTGACGGAGATTATTGAAGTCGAATTTCCAGGGATACTGAAGCTGAAATGCGTCCTCTTCAAATGTGAATGGTTCGACCCCGTCGTCAACAGAGGTGTTCGGTCTAACAAATTCGGTGTAGTTGATGTCAACGGTGGAAGAAGGTACAACAAATTCGAGCCTTTCATCTTAGCTTCACAAGCAGACCAAGTTAGCTTCCTTCCATACCCTCGGATGAGAGATTCAGGTATAAATTGGTTAGCAGTGATCAAAGTTACACCTCGAGGACGAATCATCAGTGGAGAAGAACCACCATTGCAAGAAGAACAGATAAATGAAGTCGAGGAACCTGAACAAGAAATTGATGACATCCTTCTCATTGATCCGCATAATCACGAGTACGAAGATCTTACCGATGATGCCACAGACGAAGCTGTTGAAGACGAGTTTAATGAAAATGATGATGTTTCTAGTGATGACGAGAATGTCGATGTATCCGATTGATGTATTTGTTTTATGAATAAGATGAGGGAGTTTGTTTTATGAATAAGATAATGTGAGGTTTGTTTTATGAATAAGGGAATGCTGGGAGTTTGTTTTATGAATAAGCAAATGTGGGAATTGTGGTTTGGAATAGAAATAAAGATGAGGTTTGGAATATATGAAGTAGAAAATAAGGAATATGGGGTTTGGGGGTTTCGGATTCTAGGGATTTAAACATAACACTCGTTAATTCCACAAACAAAAAATCGTCGTAAAGGACTCGTAGGTCAACGAGGAAATAACGACGAAATATAAAAAAAAAGAACGCGGGACTCGTTAATTCCACGTAGGACAAAATCGTCGTAAATACCAAGTACGATGAATTCGTCGTAAAAACCACGTAGGATGAAATCGTCGTAAATACCACGTAGGATGAATTCGTCGTAAAAACCACGTAGGATGAAATCGTCGTAAATACCACGTAGGATGAATTCGTCGTAAAAACCACGTAGGATGAAATCGTCGTAAATACCACGTAGGATGAATTCGTCGTAAAAACCACGTAGGATGAAATCGTCGTAAATACCACGTAGGATGAATTCGTCGTAAAAACCACGTAGGATGAAATCGTCGTAAATACCACGTAGGATGAATTCGTCGTAAAAACCACGTAGGATGAAATCGTCGTAAATACCACGTAGGATGAATTCGTCGTAAAAACCACGTAGGATGAAATCGTCGTAAATACCACGTAGG
>NC_027754.1:21656587-21665505 GCF_000695525.1 Brassica oleracea var. oleracea
GAATTATAGCGACGTCCTTACGTGGAATATTGACGTGGTCTTTACGACGAATCGTCCTACTTCGTCTTTACGACGAAATATATTCCTCGCTAAGTTACGACGAATTAGCGAGGAAATATGTGTTACGACAGACGTGTAACGAGCAAACGCGTTTCCTCGCTAATTCGTCGTAAAGCCTCTTTTACGACGAATTAGCGAGGAAAACCGCCCTCGTTAAGATTATGTTTTCTTGTAGTGGGAGGTGATCCCAGGGGGTTTATAAAAACATATTTGTACCATTTAAAATCTCCTAATGTTGGACATCTTAAGTTTGTTAATATAATTTTTTTACTTTCTAATTCTTCTTTAGGATTACCAATAAAATTCATTGTTAAAGTATGTATTAATACTTTCCACTGCATTTGGTACTTCTATATCATGCGTAAATCCTTCTTCATCTTCTTGTTGTCTTATTTCAATATGATTAATTATAGAATCTTGCGTAATTGTATCTAATGAGTTGTCCCACCAATATCTTAATGTTCCAGTAAAGTCAACTACTAACAAAATACATGCTTGTTTATCATCATTTCCTTTACCTTTGTAAGCCATTGCTGCCATTCCCATTTCATGAAATAAGTTCATCATTTCATATTCTGATCGACCATCTATATTCCATTCATGTATACTCTCTCCAGTGTATTTGTTACTGGTATATTTATAGTGTTCTTCAAATAGTAAATCTGGTGGAGTATGTCTAGGATATTATGGTTTCTTTGATTTATTTTGTATTCGATTTATTTCTTGACTATCGTTTTCAGATTGAGAGGAGGTTTGGATAGATTCATTGTCATCTTCATCTATAGTGTTTATTCCTTTATTTTTGTCTAATCTGTCTAATCTTGTCGAGATTGATTTTAAAATTTCGTTTTCAGGAAATTTGATTTGTCTTGTTATTGGTTTAAAGATTGGATAGGTTGTTGATGAGAAAGGGTGTTGAGTACGTTGGTCTAATTTATTATTTTCATTATCATTTATTTTATTATCGATGTTGTCTATTTGGTTAGAAATTGTATATGGTATTTGACTATGATAATTATTTTGTTGATATATAGATTTAATATCTTTCATTAGCACTGATTCTTTATCATCGTTGTTAGCTCCAGTTTTAAAGGGCGTAGCTAAAATTTGTCGGTTTAGAGTATTTATTTTTAAATCATTTAAAGGTGGATGGATTGATTTAATTTTATTTCCATTTACTTGTTCCCATACTTGGCTTAATGATGTACTTGCATTAATTATTCTAAATAGATAATCGATATTGTGAGATATTGAATAAATTTCAAACCATATGAAAAATGGAATATTCATTTCTTTTAGCATCATACAATCATACCATTCTTCTCTATACTCAGTGGTTTGTTGCTTAGAAAAAGTTTTAAAATACCAGTTTCCTTTTTCTTCATTTTCTTTTGAATAAAAGTCCTCTTTTATATATTGTTTATCAATTTCATATTTTTTAGTTATAACATTTATCGATTTAAAATCTGATGGGGTAGGTGATGTTGGATACATATCTTGATCTGGTTCTGCTACATGTGCTTTAAATCTTATTGGTTCATCTTGTCTAATACTTTGATTTACACTTTATGTTTCTGAATTTGTACTAGATTGACCCGTACGATATTTAGAAAAAGAAGCTCTTGAATGAAATGAACTTATTCTTGGTGGAAGCAGATCTTTATAAGATCCAAACCTTAATAATATTTTTCCATCCTTTTGTTTAATTATCTTAGATATATTCTTTTGTTCAAAATTTCTAGGAGGTTGAGTAATTTCAATTTTCCATTGATCTGGAATAGTTATTTCATCTCATTTTAATTGTCTTGGTGTGTATGTAGCTGTGGTGTATCTTTACTATGAACTGTTAGAATTGTCGTTTCTCCTTTATCATCTTGTAATAGACATCTTGGGTTAAATTCAAACATTGATTGTCGGGACCTACATGGGACCCACATGAAGACTTCTGCATAAAAACGACAACAGTCTCTGACAGCAATTGTCGGCACCACTCAAGACTCAACACGTATTAAATCAAGTGTCGGCACCACTAGAAAACGACACGTTGCAAGACCTTATTCAATCAACCTTTGCCTATAAATGTTTAATCATCAAAATGTTTAATAAAATCTATTTTGAGGTAATATTAATATAATTTTTACTTTTTATTTGCAAATATTTATACTTTTTGTAAACTATACTAAAATGAGATATTAATGATCTTTAAGATTGTTGTAAAAAAAGTGATCTTTAAGATTTAGTAATTGTGTGGTTAGTTTAATTTAAAAAAGTAGAATATTCTTTAAAAAATTTAAGATCTTTTTGTTATAAATGATATATAAATCATATTTTTGTGATTTACAAATATATTATTAGTAAAATCAATAAATTTTAAAACCACAATATAAAATATGTCTGATAGATTATAATTATTAAATATATTTTAAATTTTGTTATATAATTATAAACTAATTATATTATATATTTTAGAATGGAGTTAATTTGATAAATATTGTTAATTATATTAAAGAACAGTCACATAACATAATACTAAAAATAGTATACACGATCATATGTATTTAATCATATATTTTTCTGTTAATGACGTGACCTACAAAATAGTTAATGGCTTACAAAATAATTAATAATGTTGTTAATAATTATTAATTAATGGGTTAAAATATTTTTTATAAATCAGTTGATATGTTTAATTGATTAGTTTTGAATATAAATTTTTGAATTTAGTATATATTAATAGTAAACAATTTTGAGATTCTCCTTAAAGATAATATATTTTTGATTTTGTGAAGATATTAATAAGATATGTTTGTGATTATATTTACTATAAAATAAATGATAGGATAATTAAATGTGATGATTTTCTAAGAGATGGTCCAAAATGAAATATCACACATGAAAGAAGTATTAACTTCTGTTTTAATAGATAAGATGATAAGATATGAAGATTGTGTTTGTTTAAATATGTAACCTTTATTTATCTCCTAAAAATTAATTATACAAAATCTCTTATATTATATATTTTTCAAAATTATTATTGAGATATTTTTATATTTTATTAACTTATATATTGGATATGCTAATTTGGTGGAGTAATTTAGATTTTGTTTGTTTAAAGTAAAAAATATGTTTATTATGATCTATAAATTAAACATTGATCAAAAATCCAAGATTAGTGATTATTTCTAGCCAAATTTGCCATTAACTCTTAGTGTAAATGTGTTATTATTTATATTTCAATTGAAAATATTTAGTTAGGGTATCATAAATAAATTTCTAGTGTTTTTACACTAAGATAATTGACAGTATAATTTTATACATGTCCATTTGTAATAAGATAATATATATATATTTATATTTGTATAAACAATAGTATATAAATATCAATACTGACACTTGTATGATGGGATATTTATAAAACGGGTGGAAGACCAAATATGCCAATATGAAGGTGTATGAACGCAAGACCAGCATTTTTTCTTGAACTCTCAAAGAGCTCAGCCGATAGAATGTCACAGAAGTAAGAAGAATATTACTTCGGTTTTTATCCCTAGATATGAGTCATATGACACACCATGATACCAAGACAGATCAAATATCAATTTATTCAATTGTGAGAAGAGAAGGCAAAGCATAAGAACTTTAAAAGCTTGGCCGCCAAAATAACATAGAAAATGTAAGTTGTATCCATTATTTAAGCGAATATACAGTAACCTACTCCACGGATCCTATCGTGGGATCGTTCATGTATGATATAATAAATTCATGAACATTATAAGAATGAGTTTTAGTGTAAATAATACGTTTTATGTATTTAATAAATTAAGTATATGTGATTAAAAAGAAAGAAACGATCGTCTTGCATGGTCAAACCCCGAACGTTGTAAGATCTGTTGAACTCCAGTGATCACCATTGATCATGAAGCTCTCCTGAGAAATTAACTGCTCTGGCTCCTCAGAGAATGAGCATTCCAGAATCTCTTGAATATCTTTGTCATCGAGTAAACCTTGGAACTCAAAGATCTCTTGATCTTCTTGGAGAAAGTGACCAACACCTCGTTCATCTTCTTGTATCCTGTTGGTCAGATCGTTGAATTCCCCGTAGAATCCAAAACTCGCATCAGTTTCTTGGTACATATCCCAGCTCAAAGAATCTAAAGCATGCGTGTTTGTTGTTGTTGTTGTTGTTACTGGCGAATCTTGATCAGATCCGGTGGTATTATCAGTACTTGAAGGACTCGGAGCATTCACGTACTGTGCGAAAACTGCAGCCAAATCAATATCAGAACCAGCAGGGCTTGACTGGGACCCACTGATAAGACCATCTGGCAGATTTTCGTTCGGACCAAACCTTTTGTGACTGCTCTGTCGTCTGCTCCGGCTCCTCTTCCGACAGCCTCCACCGACGGGAATGTTGCGCAGAGAGCCGCCTTTGGTCCAGTAACGACCGCACCCTTTGCAGAAGTATCTAGGCTGAGACAAGCTGTAGTTGTTGTAATAACAAAACTTGGTGTTGGAAGATGCACAACGAGGACAAGGTGGAGCAGTCTCTTCGTGTCCGTATGAAATCTTCCACTTCGCCGGAATTTCAATCTCCGGCGAGGGAAACTGATGCTGGTAACTGTTGTGTGCGTTGTACGGCAACATCATTATGTACTGTATTAAGAATTTTTTGTGGTAGAAGATTGGAGAAGTCTAATAAGTTGGCAGTTGGTGTGTATTCGGATACATGTGACTACATATATATAGTATGTATAGGCATGTGCATGCGTTTGAATGTAGAGGTTAAGAAGAGCATGTGTGTGTGGAGATAGAGGTGCATCGATAAATGTGTGCAGGGTTTGGAAGTTAACGTGGGCGGTTGCCGAGCCGTGCGTCTCCTTTTCCGTTTCTTCCCCGTCAAGTTACCAACGATTTTGGTTTTTATTTAAAACTTAATAAAACCCTACTAAATATTGTAAAACTGTAGTAACTATTATATCCTACGAATCACTCTCTTATAAAAATATTAACGTAGGGCAATCATATTATATACGTGTGTACGTAGGTGGTATCATGAGAGTCACTTACATTCTCCGCATCTGCATCTTGTCATCGTGAAACGCAAGACAACAATACAATTCACATTAAACAAAGCATCGTAACATTTGACCACTTGCCACTCTTCTACACCCTATCATTTCAACACTTCAAAGCGTCGGTACATGCATTGTTTATTGTTATCATTTTTTTTGGGTAAAAATTGTTATCATTTTAAGCCCTTTAGCAAAAAAAAAAAATTGTTATCATTTTTAATGGTAAAGAATTTATATTACTGTAAACAAAATTATATTACTGTCACTAGTTTATCCATTTGCCAAGAATATGCGCGCCAAATCAAACTAGTTATTCTGCAAATATACAATTTTGATAGCTCAAACATATAATTATTTTACAGTTTACATGAAATATATTTTGTTACATATAAAATCTACTTATCTAGCATCTTGAGATGTAATGCGTATGATCATTGGATTAGGGGGAAACTTTTCCTGATCATTATTTATTTTTTCATGGCTGATTAAGACAAATTATGTTAAATTAGTGACCGTTAAGAGCATTGAACCATCATAGTAAGATAGATTAACGCCAAGGTTAAGGGCCGCACGCACGGGAGAACACGTGCTTCCACCTGCGTGTCAAGCTATGCTCCTCTTATTTCTCTCAATTCCTTCACATCTACGAAGTTGAATTCTCTTCGATTATTTTATTATCGTCGATCGATCAGCAAATTGTGAGGATATAAGTTTGATTGGGCAGCCTTAAAACTAAATCTATGTTAAGCTCCGATCCCTATTAGTTTAGCTTTACGATACGATAGTAATGATATTTTAAAAATAATCTAAATTATGAAGTCAACCCTTAATTCTTTTCGGGATGGCATTTATTCATTCTAGCTGTATTACTATATCAAAGTTTGACTCGAATTTTATTTTGACTTCAATTTACATTGCTTATATTTATTTGAAATAAACAAAAATCTATGGATTCATTAGTGAAATAAAAACTTCTGATTCAATGAAACCTACAAGTTTTATTTCATTTAGAGTACCTGTATTGAAAAATGTAAAAAAAAAAGTTATAAAATTACCAGTTTTATAACTTGTTACAAGTTTATAACTTGATATTTAAATGAAGGGCGACGATGGAGTGCCTACAGGCTAATGATCGAAATACTAAAATTACATAGGACAATTGATCATAGATTTGTTGAGACTTGAGATGTGACGACTTGAAAGATGCTAGCTTCAATACTTCCATAAGCAAGAATTAAGGAATAGTTAATCCAAAGAGAACCAAGCGGTGGTACCGACGTCGGTTTTAAATTCGATTTTTGTTCACTACAAGAAATCAGTCAAATAGCTACCGATTTTTTCCTAGCTAAAAGGGACAATCTGTCGCTACGATAAAAAACGCAACGGATGGCTACATGTATGAACCGTGGCGTCAGTGTCGATGCTATCTTGGATCCATCGCCGTTCCGTAGCTCACTTGCTACGGATTTTGCAAGAGAACTGGTCATAGCTAACAGCTACAACATGGCTAAAGAGTTTCCGTCGCTCACTAGCAACAATCTTGGCAATAGATCTTGCGTAGCTAAATTGCTACAGAGTTTAACTATGGGTTTTCCTTAGCAATGACGTAGCTAATGTTGCTACATATTTGGCTAAAAATGTTTTGTATCTAAAATTTTGGATTCAAATTACCAAAAAACACGTTTTAATAGCAAACAAATGATTTATTTAGCACATTTAGCAATAGATCCATTGTTGCCTGAGAGGATTTATTTGGTTTTGAGTACAAATCTACATACACTGATTTTCATAATATAAGATTACGTAAATTGTTTTACAACATTAGAGTATTATAAGAAAAAAATATGAAATTCCCAAATATAACAGAAATTTTAATCTGAAAATTCTAGTATCCAAAAAAAGAGCTAGATCTAATAAGTGAAAACTAAAGGCATAAGAAAAACTTCTGTTGGAGATGTTTGTGTGTGGGGATGCTTAGATGTAGCTGCCACCGTGAATCAGTGAGAGCATGTTTATTGGTAGCAACCTTAATTGTTGCTTAAGTGGGGCATCATTAATTTTTAACTATTAAAATTAAGACAAACAACTTTGTTAAGAAACACTTAATTATAGGGGTTTAGTGGTAGTTGCTTAATTAAGGTTCTTAGCAAACTAAAAAATTTAAATTTATTCATAAACATAAAATTGTTAAAAAAGATTAAAATTATTTATTAAATAAAACAAAGTAAAATATAACATTTTAAACATAGATTTTAACATAAAAAATTAAAACAAAGATTACTAAAATAAACGATAATTATTTGAAAGACATAACATTTTAAACATAGATTTTAACATGAAACAAAGATTACTAAAATAAACATAGCATCCAAGCTCAGTTGCCGTCTCCAAATTTACTCCATATATGTTCAACCAAATCAGCTTTCAGGTATTGATGTACTTTTTGATCACGAATCGAACACCCATCATATTGGCGATATTTGAAGGTATTTTTCTAGAAAAGTTGAGATCGACATGTGAACTTTCGTTGTCTTCTCCTTGTTGGAAATCCGAAGAATCAAATTGAGTGGATGCATCTCGTTCGTCTTCTACTATCATCTTATGGAGTATGATGCATGCTCCCATTATCTTCTCAATCTTGACTTTATCCCAACAAAGTGCTGGATTTTTGATTATGGCAAATCGAGCTTGTAAAACTCCGAACGCACGCTCGACATCTTTTCGGACAGCTTCTTGACGTTGCGCAAATAAAACTGATTTCGGCCCTTGTGGATATTTAATAGACTGGATAAAAGTTACCCAATTTGGATAAATACCATCGGTGAGATAGTAAGCCAAATGGTACTCTCTTCCATTGACCGAGAAATTCACTTGCGGGGCTTGACCATTTATTATGTCATCAAAAATAGGTGAGCGATCAAGAACATTAATATCATTTAAGGTACCTGGAGGTCCAAAAAACGCATGCCATATCCAGAGATCATATGAAGCAACCGCCTCTAAAAAGATTGTGGGTTTTCCCGAACTACGAGCATATTGCCCTTTCCAAGCGGTGGGACAATTCTTCCACTCCCAATGCATACAATCGATTCTTCCTATCATCCCGGGAAATCCACGATACTCTCCAACAGCAAGTAGACGTTCAAGATCAGCTGCTGTTGGTCTTCTCAGGTACTCATCGCCGAACAAATTTATTATTTGATGTGCCCCAGTCCATGGACCAGACTGATCAGAACGCTCCAGACGTCCCAGTTGAGGTTCATCCTTCCGATCAGATCAGACAGACCAATCGGGCCGTGTACCGTCTCGATCCACTTACATCCGGAATGAAGCTTCGACCAAGTCCACGTCCTGAACACCAAACGGACCGAACCAGTACGCGACCTTCCCAGCCATCTCGACAATCCAAAGCCAACAGCCGAGCCAGACTTGACGTGGATCATGCCAGACTTGACCTTGATCATGCCAGACTTGAGAAAGATCATGTCAGACTTGACTTGGATCATGAGGTTTCACAAAATGATCGAGACTTCTCTCTTTTGGCTCGATTGGCTCGTACCGCATGTACCAACGACCGTGGTGATGATCTCTCTACCTTGTTCGATCCGATCATGGACTTTTCCTTTGGAAATTTCTCTAAGGCAAGGATCCTTAAGCTATCAGAAGACTTGGGCTTTGTTGGAACACAACTTGTCCGATCAGAACGTCCCGCGGCCCTTGCTGATCGTCCCGCCTATGTGTTGATCCTTACTGCTTTGGACTTAGCCGGTTCGGATGCATCTAGAC
>NC_027754.1:21669671-21676532 GCF_000695525.1 Brassica oleracea var. oleracea
TGATGATCTCTCTACCTTGTTCGATCCGATCATGGACTTTTCCTTTGGAAATTTCTCTAAGGCAAGGATCCTTAAGCTATCAGAAGACTTGGGCTTTGTTGGAACACAACTTGTCCGATCAGAACGTCCTGCGGCCCTTGCTGATCATCCCGCCTATGTGCTAATCCTTACTGCTTTGGACTTAGCTGGTTCGGAAGCATCTGGACAGAAGCCGAACGGTCACTTTGACTAGCTTATCTCTTTATTTCCGTGTATTGACTAGATCTAGATCTAGATCTAGTTTTCTATTTAATTCCTAGATCTACAAAACTCTATAAGTATGAAACTCTTTCATTTTAATAAATCAGAAATCGATTTTGTCAAAAGCTTTTGAGTTAAACTCTTTGTTCTTCGTTTAAGAACTTGTCTTGTTTCTTGGTGAGTCATATCCAAGTAAACACTTCCTCAAATCGTTGGCCTTGTGAGTCATATCAAGCAACGACGAGAGATCCTTCACTTGGTGGTCTTGTGAGTCATATCAAGCACCATTTGGAGTCGGGAATATCGAAGGCCTTTCCGAAACCTTCGTGCGACCCTTAAATCCATTCAGTTCTCCATCCGGAGTTCATATCCAAATCTGATCCATTCGAGTGAGCCGATCTTAGGGTCCTTCATTATTGCTTCCACAAAATTTTCCACACATAACCGAGCAGTGGTTCCACCGAGCCTGATGTATTCGTCAACCGCATCAACCACCGAACCATATGCCAACACATGAATAGCTGCTGTACACTTTTGAAGTGTAGAAAGACCAAGCCTTCCGATACCGTCCTTCTTTTGACGAAAAAATGGAACTTCGTTTGAGAGGCGCTCAACAATATGCATAAACAATCGCTTGTTCATTCGAAATCTTCGTCTGAATAGATTTTCCGGATATGTTGGAGTGTCACTGAAATAATCATTCCACAACCAGAGATGGCCTTCTTCACGATTTCTTTCGATAAAAATTCGTTTCTTTCTTGCCCTCCTTTCATCTTGTTGATCACCGTTAGCAATGAGTAAATTCTCGAATGTATGATCCAAATATTGATCAAAAAATTGATCATACTCTTCATCAAACGAGTCTTGAAAATTGTTGTGAGAAGAAGATGTCATAAGATAGATTTTTTTGAGAAAGATAATGGAGAGAATGGAGAGAGATGGGAGAATAGAAAATAGACTTATTTTAGAAAGAAAATGGAGAGAATGGAGAGAGATGGGAGAACTACGCTGCTACTCTTGACAATATATAATAGATGGGAGAATGATAATGTGCCCGTGATGCAAGAATACAAAAGCTTTCACTCTCGTGACCACTACAAAAGCTTTCACTCTCGTGACCACTACAAAAGCTTTCACTCTCGTGACCACTACAAAACATTTCACTCTCGTGACCTGACATGAAACATAACGACAACATGTACTTGATACAACAACATGACCACAACATTACATGAAACATGGCCACAACATGACCACAACAACAACATTTCACACATGACCACAACGTGACAACTACAAGACAAGAAACAGCTCCACTCTCGTGACCAGTCATTGACAACAGCTCCACTCCCGTGAACTCTCTCCACCTGCAATAACAAGAACAAGAACAAGATCAACACGAGGAACATAACAAGATAATTTCAAACATTTTTGCTGATTAATAAAACATAAGAAGAACAAGAACATAACATTTTAACTCATTAATAAAACATAACAAGAACATTTTTAATACATGAAAACCGTGAGAACATTTAAACTACATGAAGAGAACCAAGCAACAAACATAAAGAGAACCAAGCAACAAACTTAAAGAACTTGAAGCATACTTAAACTAATTATACAACAAGTCACTGATGAGCTTCTTCTTGAGGGCATGTTCTTCATCATCTAGAGGTTCTTTTTTGGTAATTAAACTGTCTAGAAGCATGTTCTTAGACAAGCGATCTTTCATGACCAAGTCTTGTTGTTTTAATGACACCATAGACTGAAACTCCTTGTCCGCATTCTCCTTCCGCATTCTCCTCAACCACTGTCTTCTTACCATGGGCCTTAGCGGCTTTAACACCCTCTAGACGCATCGTTTCAGTTGGTTGAGAGCTTGAACAATCTGCCCCGTCCTCATCACCCTTTCTTTTTTTAGAGCTTTCAGCGTTTTTGGAAGATGAAAGCTCACACCACTTCTGGTCGTTCCTCAGCTCATTCCAAGCATGTTCAAGGAGAAATCTCTTCTTATGGTTGTTGTAAAAAATTTCATGAGCACGTTTCACCACATCATTCTCGTTCTGGCCACTACTTCTCTCCCTTGTTGCATCTTCATAGGCTCCACAGAACTTGCAAACTTGTTCATTTATCTTGTGCCATCGATGCTTACAATTATTTCCCTCTCTCTGTTCACCACCAGAGACCTAACTCGCTGAAAAATACGCTGCTACTCTTGACCAGAAAGCGCCTAATTTTTGCTCATTGTTAACCACTGCCTCTTTGCTCGTGTTTAACCACGAGCTAATGAGCAACATATCATCCGAAGGCGTCCACTTCCTTCGTTCTTTACAGTCAGGAGGAGTGTTTCCAACGAAGTTCGAATCAGCTGTACCTTGAGTGGGAAGAAAAGGAACTTGGCTTGAAGATAGCTCGACACTATCTTCATAGGAACCAAAGGCAATATCTTGTTGACTATTTAGTAGACCAACAAAATTTGGATTCTGTCTATATGGATTGGAATCCATATCCGAGGATGGCAAAGAAGAGATAAATTAAAGAACAAAGGGGAGGAAGTGGGGTTGGGGTTGTTCAAGAAAGAGGAGGAGGACACAGTTTAATAGAAAGAAGAGAAGCATTGATCACAACCAAACCCGAGTGACAATATATCTAACACAATTATCACACTACACCATCCATATCTATCAAACCAAAACTTCAATTTATTATCTTAACACAACCGTACTTTCAATTTATTATCTTCATACAACCATAACCTAACGCATTCATTACACTACACATCCTATATCGTTTAAACATAACATCAATTAATTACTGAGCAATTTATTACGGTTCAAGAACAAGAACTCAAACAGAAAGTTAAACAAACATGCTTTTCCAGTTCAAGACAGCAATAAAATTCATTTCAGACAACAATAAAATTCTAATTCAATCGCAACTGAACACACAAAACACCAACCAATACAAACAACGGTTTAACCAATTCAACAGAGCAAAGATCAAGTATTTATCCAATTCAAAAGATCAAAGACAAAGGTTTTACCTTCATGAACTATCGTGGGTGTTTTGTCTGACAAATAGAAAGGTTCAGCCTCGATCATGTCTCTTGATCAATCCACCTCAAGACACAAAGACAGAAAAAAAATCAAACGATTGAAATCGTTATGATTCACTATGAAAGAGAACAATCTAATTGAAATTATTAAGACATGCATAATTGAAATTTTCAAACATTAAAACTAATCTTTACCTTTCGATTTGTCTGAGCATCAACAGTCACCATTTTGCTTCCTCTCCGAGAGCCACCACGAGGGAGATCTCGCCGTTTTCCTTGGTCGAGGAGAGGAACCGATAGAGGAACGCCGTTTTCTTTCGTCGACAAGACCCACTGAGAGAGACACCGTTTCGTTGAGGAGAGACACCGTGAAGAAGTGAAATCGCCATTCGGTCGCTTCGGAGAAGAGAGAAGGAAGAAAGAAAGAAAGAAAAGAAGGAAAAGAGACGAAACCCGTGTCCTCTCTCTCTCCTCTCTCCAATGAAGCTCCGACGCGTGGTGCCGAGGGACGGACGCTTCGCGGTGCTAATTAGGCAACACCCCTTTGCTTAATTCATGTTTTTCATTTATTTTTAATCTTAATTTACCTAAGCAACCAACCTAAACTACCCAGTAAACATGCTCTGAGGAGCTTGGACTGTGGAAGAGCAGAGAGAAGCCTGGAATTCAGAGGAGCAGAGAGAAGCTTGGACTTCAGAGGAGCAGAGAGGCGACAGGACTGCAGAGGAGAAGAAAAGAGATTCGACTGCGACTCTACGACCACCCGAGGAAATAACCGGAGACTGTACTGCCACACTTCCTTACGCCATCAGAGAGGAGAAGACGGAAGAGGAGATGAACGGAGAGGACACCACACCTTGCACTACCGGAGAAGAAAGAGGATATGAGATTCACAGAGGGGAAAGAAAAGATGAGGAGATGAGATTCACAGAGGGGAAAGAAAAGATGAGGAAGAGGGATGAAGATCTCAGATCTGAGAAAGAAAGATAAAAAAGGATAAACCAAAAAAAATAAATATAAATGTATTCCATCCGTTAGATTAAAGTACTATCAACGGCTATGATTAGAAAATGAGTTATCCTCGCCCTTTTACATTAACAATCTACCTTTCTTATTTTATTTTAAAATCTTGGTATCTTGGTCAGAGAGACGCGGGGAAGGAGGGAGATTTTGGTGGTGATACTAAAAAATTTTATAAGTGACAAAATAAATTCATTCTTTATATGATTAACTGTAATACATTAGATTTGCAGCAATATTTTAATAAATTATATGTAAAACTACATTCTAATAAATTATATATGTGACTTTATCATAACTGATTCGAATTAAACTCTATGGCTACGAAAATATTGCATTCCTTAAATAATAAGAAATGAATTAGACTTATAGCTATATTTTAATAAGTTATGTAAAGCTACATTCTAATAATTGTATATATGACTGGTAAAATCTGACATTTTAAGGTCAAGGGTAAGCATTTGTAGTTTTAGGTTAAAGTGTATAGAGTTTGGCATTTGGGGTTTAGGCTTTAGGGATGGGTGATAACACACATGCATTTGTAGGTTTATGTTAAAATGGATGTAGTTTGAGTTTGGAGCGTAGGTTTAAAGGGTTTAGGAATTGGTATGATACACAAACATTTATAGATTTATGTTAATGTGTATAAAGATTAAGATTTGGGGTTTAAGGATTGGTGATGATACATATGTTATTGCTATTTAGCTACATTTTTTGTGACCATCAATTGATAAATATAATAATTATGGCAACAACTTATCTCTAGCCTAGACATAGCTATTTACCTACAGAGATCAATGGAATCGATCTCTAGCTATATAGCTACGGATTGCTACGGTTAGTTACAAATTTAGCCACAAAATCGAAGTTATGTATTCTGTCGCCATTATTGTAGCTAATTCATTTAGCTACAGAAATGTCTTCGCCCATCCGCAGCTAATTGAGTGAATTCTTGTAGTGGTTGGGAATTTTGTTGTTTGGTTAGTTTAAGTTTTGATTTCAATCCAAGTGGTTAATATGATAGCTCATAACAAACTATCGTTCACCTCTTGACAATATTCAAAAGGCATTTAGATTTAAATCTAGGAAAAAATGCCAAATATGACTCACAACTTGATTTCAAATCCAAAAGTAAACCCAAACTTGAATCAAATGCAAAAGTAACCTAAAAGGCTATTGAAATTACAACCAGCCCCTTGTGAACAAACAAAAAAACCAACAAAAAAAAGTAGTGAGTCATGATATTCTTTGGTTTAGGTTTTGCCAACATATGTTGTAGTATTGTATGTGTTCTTAGGGGTAGATTTTGGAATGCATAAATGTTTTTTTGAAAACTTTAAAATTTACCTAAGTGTGTTTATTTCTGTGTATAGTAAACACTATTTAAGTATAACTACGGCTTTATAACGTGGTTAGTTAGTTAATTTAGTCAATTTAGTTTAGGTGTTAAATTTAGGGTCTGGGAAGACTTACTAGTAAGTCGTCTGATGTACAATATTCAACAGACGACTTACTAGTAACTCGTCCAAACCAGACCGAACATTTAATTTTTCAATGTACTTTTAAACCTAACCGGATTATTTACCGGACATATATAAGATGTTTTTTTTATTCACTGTTTTTGCGAAATTCAGAAAACCCTAACGCTGTTTCTCTCAAAGGCGATTTCCGTCGATTCTCTCTAATCCATCGTTCTCACCGCCGATTATCTCTCTGCCGTTATCACCGTCGTTCTCACCACCGTTCTCAGAGCCGCTTCCTCTGTATAAGATCTGAGAGGAAACCCTAGCGCGCATTCTCTCAGAGGCGTCTCGTTGAACTCCGCCGCCGGTAAGTTATATCTCTTACTGTCGAGTGATTGATTGAGGAAAAGATGAACATAAAACGTTGGCTCTATCAATTTATACACTCGTTCTTTTTCACGTCTATTTTTGCAGATATATAACCGCTATGTCGAAGGCGACTATATCTTCTCCGAATTTTCAGGTCTGCTTTAAAATGTTCTACTGGAAGTCATGGAAGACTTATAATTAAGTCGTCTTGAAAACTTGCCAGACGACTTAATTATAAGTCTATGATTGTTTTGAGATGGTTGACTTAATTATAAGTCTTTGATTGTTTTGAGATGGTTGTCTTTGATTGTTTTGCAGGCAACAAAAATGGATATACCAGAACTCCCCCGTAGGTTACATACATTAGGGGAAGAGCCCCCCGCAGTGCATAGCATTTCGTATCATACTTGTTGGACGTTGCATGCTGCTTTAAAGAAAGCTCTTCATGATGACGAATATGAAGAGCTGAAGGAGTCGAAGTTGGGAGTTTTCATCAAGTTCCAACAGCTGAGATTTGATTGGGCTTCAAGGCTGGTTCACTACATGCTCGGTTTCCAGCTGGACATAAAGAAGAAGTATGAGCTGTGGAGTCTCGTTGGTCCAGAACCTGTGAGGTTTTCACTGTTAGAGTTTGAAAACCTCACTGGTCTAAACTGTGAGTACATCGAGGACCTTGAGAGACCTCACTGTGTTGTTACAAAGGAGCTGACTTCG
>NC_027754.1:21676680-21676921 GCF_000695525.1 Brassica oleracea var. oleracea
GGGAGAAAATATTCAACCCCTACACGGGTTAGTCTGGCAAGGCTAGTGATGGAGCTAGAACGGTTTGAGAATTATCCATGGGGGAGAGTCGCGTTTAAGGTGCAGATGGACTCTGTGAAGGGCAGAGATATTTCTTGTTGTTACACTATTAATGGGTTTGCGCAAGCTCTCCAGGTCTGGGTGTACACAGCTCTGCCGGAATTGGGTGCTAATTATGGTAATCCTCTCCCAAACAATCCGT
>NC_027754.1:21677003-21677252 GCF_000695525.1 Brassica oleracea var. oleracea
CTTCGCAGAAAACTTATAATTAAGTCGTCTGATAAGTCTTCCAACTGGACGACTTAGTAGAAGACTTATAATTAAGTCGTCTAGAAAGTCTTCCAGCTGGATTACATCGTAGAAGACTTATAATTAAGTCGTCTGGGAAGAATATCCATACTACTTAATTATAAGTCTTCTACTAAGTCTTCCAGCTGGAAGACTTTCCAAACGACTTAATTATAAGTCGTCTACTAAGTCGTCCAACTGGAAGACTTT
>NC_027754.1:21677710-21681504 GCF_000695525.1 Brassica oleracea var. oleracea
GCTAGTGAAGAGGCAGCTGCAGAGGCTAGTGAAGAGGTGACTACGACTGTTGGTGGGTTGACCAAAGAGGATATTAAAACCATGTTCAAGGACATAGTTGATGCCATGAGGGAAGGGTTTGGGACGTGCCTTAAGGAGATCAAGTATCTGTCGGAAAGGGTGGAAGCTGTGGAGAAGAAGGTTGGTATCACCACAAAACGGAAAGGGACATCAGCTCAAAACACTACCCCTCCACCTAAACCGACGCTCGAACCCGGGGTTAGTAACGAATCATCTCCCAACAAGAGATTGACTAGACAAAGTCTTCAGAATAAGAACTGAAAAGTTGCATTTGCTTTGTTTCTTGTATGTCTGAACATGTGTGCTTTGTTTATAGTGTATGAAATGGATCTATGGACAAAGTCATTGGTTATTATTGTTTGAAATGGATCTATGGTTATTATTGTATAAACTCGTCTTGTATATTGCAAAGTGAAAGTGTTAATGGGACGAACGCAGGAAGGAAGAGCTTGCCGGAGGATAACGGTCCAGATGTGCCCGCAGATGCTAGTTCCTCGAAAGATAAAGCTCCAGAACCGAGCCTTGTTCTATTGAACAAAAATCAATCCACTGTTTCGGATTTACAGAAGGAGGACGCTAGATATCTGGAAAAGAGTGATGCTGCTTTGGCACTTTGCTGTGCAAAGAGTGATCAAACAAGGAAACTTGCTGCCTCACAGCAATCTCCTTATACGGCAAACAGCACGGCCAAAGTGATCATTCCAAACAAAAAGCTTTATCGAGGCTATAATCCTTTTGCACCAATTGACAAGAAGAAGTTGAAGGAGCTCGCTGATTGGTTGAAAACTTGTCCGTAAGTGTTTGCTTTTCCCATAATAGCTTGCCTTAGTCTAAAAAAACTGATTGCTTTTCAACATTTTGTGTTTGCAGTCATTATAGAACACCTCTCGATAAAAAACCACGTACAAGTAGAACTTGGTGGTATCAAATCCTCCGGACCTCCTTAGAGTGGCTGGAGGACTGTGTAAGTCTTCTGCTATGACTTAGATGACTTACTGATAAATTTTCTTTGTAGATGACTTACCAATAAGTCGTATGGTCAGTCTTCTACGTAGACGACTTACCAGTAAGTCGTCTGTTGTACTTTATTTTATATGCAGCATATTGATGCTTGGATTAATGTGCTGAGGAAGAGGTACAACGCTAACCCACAACATTTCAGGAGCGAGAGAATGTGCTTCCTTGATCATCTCTTTGCTCAGCAATGGAGATTCAACTTCAAGGATTTTAAGGACTCGAAGCCCGATCAGAACGGTTTAGGAAGAAGACTCCCTGGTGGGGCGTGAAATTATTATGCAGGCACTATACCATCATTTTGCCAATCGAACAAGGTTTGGGGGACGGATATTGATGATATCTATGCGCCAGTAAACTTCGCCGACAGTCATTGGATTGCTATTTGGATATCGATCCCTAAGAGGCACATAGTCGTCTGGGACAACATTTGTTCCAGTATCTCCCCAGAAGACCTCGATGTGGTAATGGAGTCTTTTCTCTACATGGTCCCTAATCTGCTTGTTGAGTGCGCTTCCTCAGACGAACAACGTGCCCAAAACAGCCAGGAGCCATTCACAAATGAGAGACCGACCAATATACCTCCGGCCCAAGCTGGTGATTGTGGCGTGTACACTCTAAAGTACATTGAATGTCATGCTCTTGGGATAAAGTTTAGTAAAAAAGACTTTGCTAAGGCCAACAAAAAGACTATGAAGGATAAGATGGCGGTGGATATATTTCAAGAGCTTCCTGACACGCATAAGTCCGAAAACAAGGACAATGATGGCAACCTGGGTGCGTATGAGGGGTGATAAATAGGCTTCGTTAAATTATTTTGTACGATAGATTAGGCTGATGTGTGTATTTGAACTTGATCCCTATTTTGTATTTGAACTTGATCCCTATTTTGTAACTAAATTAGATCCCTATTTTGTATTTGAACTTGATCCCTATTTTGTATTTGAACTTGATCCCTATTTTGTATTTGAACTTGATCCCTATTTTGTATTTGAACTTGATCCCTATTTTGTATTTGAACTTGATCCCTATTTTGTATTTGAACTTGATCCCTATTTTGTATTTGAACTTGATCCCTATTTTGTATTTGAACTTGATCCCTATTTTGTATTTGAACTTGATCCCTATTTTGTATTTGAACTTGATCCCTATTTTGTAACTATATTCTGCGCAGAAGACTTACAGTTAAGTCGTCTGGACGACTTAACTATAAGTAGTCTGGAAAGTCTTCTGAGCAGTGACCTTTTGTAACTATATTTCGGATAATATAAAGGGCAAGACCATCTCAAATTTGTTTGGTAGTGCAATTTGACAAAGAAGTTGACACAGAAAGTTCATAACAAATTTTTTTAATACATATACCAAACACTGGACGACTAACTGGACGACCTTCTGGACGACTTAATTGAAGGTCTTCTGGAAGACTAAACAATGGACGACTAACTTGAAGGTCATATGGAAGAAAAAAACCCTTGACGACTAACTGGACGACCTTCTGGACGACTTAATTGAAGGTCTTCTGGAAGACTAAACAATGGACGACTAACTTGAAGGTCTTCTGGAAGAAAAAACCCTGGACGACTAACTGGGCGACCTTCTGGACGGCTTACTTGAAGGTCGTCCACGTCATTTATTACATTGTGGTTTCGTATGGCTAGTTTCCAACCACCACCACCTCCTCCACCAATACCACCACCTGCACCACCACCTACTCCACCTCCGCTAGCTCCAACCAAGATTGCCATCTTGGTTTCTTCTGTCTTCCCGGACCACGTTTTACATCCGGAGGAAAGAATGTGTGTTCCTCAACTTGTTGTCCAACACAAGGATATATATTCTCTGAGTATCTTGCAAACAGAAAATCCTTTGAGTACACTAGACATACAAGTGTGGAGATATGCAAACCAGCAGATGTTCCAGCAGCTATAGCATGAGAGCAAGGTATTTTCTCCATTGCATAGACACCACAATCACACTATCCATGTTCCAAATCAACCACACAGTCCATTTTGCCACCTTTCACAAAGAATCGCCATCCATCAATTGGTTGTACCGTCATCGTATCCGCTATCTCCGATCGAACAACAAGCAAGTATTCAACACCTCGACTATGTTGAGTTGGGAGACTCAAAGCATCTTCTCTCCTTTTCCAAAACCACTTTCCTAGCTTCTCCCTTATGAACTCCAACATGAACTGAATCGGAAATCCTTTAGCTCGCTTCAGAGCAAAATTAATAGATTCAGCGATGTTGCTTGTCTTTATGTTGTACATGTCCCCCTGACAATAAACCCTTGACCATAGGCTGACGTCGGCATTCTCCAAATACGTTGCAAGGTACGGGTTTGCACTCTGTATCTCAGCCATGTACCGGTCAAAATCTGAAACCGTATGAGCATAAGCAGCACCTTTCACCAAGTACAAGAGATGTTTCCCTTTATACTTTTTGACAATGATATCCTGAAGGTGATAATAACATATTCCTCGGGTTACCCAAGGAAACACCTTATCACACGCACTTTTAATGGCCACGTGACGGTCGGAGACAATCACCAGAGGCTGCTCATCAGATGCACAACTAGCCAATTTTGTGAAAAACCATTCCCAAGAAGGTTCATCCTCAGCATCTATGATCCCAAAAGCCAATGGAAATATCTGAAAATTTCCATCTTGTGCGGCTGCAACTAACATAACACCTCCATACTTCCCACTTAGGTGAGTC
>NC_027754.1:21683151-21686194 GCF_000695525.1 Brassica oleracea var. oleracea
CGACGTACGAGAAAGTCGTCCGAGATAAGCAAGGTTTGACCAGAATCTAGGAAATAAATCTGGACGACTTTGCTTATCCTGGACGACTTTCAAGTAAGTCGTCTTACTTGACGACTTCCGCGTAAGTCGCCTGGAAAAAGTTAAAATATAAGTTTTATTTTCCAATCGCAAAAGTAACCTGATACGACTTACAGATAACTCGTCCAATTTTAATAAAATATTGAAATTTTTGTTTTCCTGGAGACGACTTACTGGTAAGTCGTCCAGGAAAAGTCAAATATCTGACACTATTCGGTCAAATGCAAAAATAACCCGTTTATCCAAAACTAACCCGTTTATCCTAGACGACTTAAGTCGTCTAAGAGTATTCTCTAGATTTTTTTTGACAAACAGAGATGACGACTTACAATTAAGTCGTCCGTTTGACCAGAAGACTTACCCGTAAGTCTTCTACAGCCAAACTACTTACGGGTAAGTCTTCTACACGAACAGATCTGGAAAAAATTCCAATTTCATACCTTAAACTAGTGAGATGACTTACTTAGCACACAGAGTCTTCTCCAACCACCCAGAATCTGAAACGAAAGTAACCCACCAAGAATAGTATGCTTGAATGGCTCTATCAACCATAAAAAAAATTTGAATCAAAAGCTTGAGTTTTTTGGATGAATATGGAGGTAAAGTGAAAGAGATGTTGTTTTTAATTCATAACAAGTGAGAAAGAGAGAGTGTAAATCGATTTTAGGTGCATTAAGAGCTTCAAATTGGTTGTTCATGGTGGTTGGGGCATTGATGGCAATGACAATCTTGTAATTACTTGAAGATGATAAGGGTGAGAGAGTAAAAATGTTATTTTCGGAAAAAAAAAAAATTGATGGCATTTTCGTGAATTATATGAACTTGTGGGGTGAATATGACAAAATAAAAATCTAAAAAAAACATGGGTTAATTTTAGGTTTGATTTTGAGTTTTGAGTCTTGAGTCAATTTTGCAAAAAACCCTTATATCTAATGCGATACGCTAGTCCTCTCGGTATGAGTATAATGCATTTTTCCTGGGACGACATAATAGATAATAGGGTTTATTAAAGGAAATTAAAAGAGCGATAAGACTTACGAAAATGTAGTTTTTCATTTTCATCATCGAGATTCAAACGATTACAATAAGACACGAAACCATCGTTAATCTGATTAAACATAATCCATTTCATCATGAAGACGAGGCAAATTAATATTATGACTCAAGAAAGAGAAGACGTCGGTTTCATGGTTCACGTCTACCATGAAGTTGGGGATTAAACATAATCCATTTCATTATGAAGACGAGGCAAATTAATATTATGATTCAAGAAAGAGAAGACGTTGGTTTCATGGTTCACGTCTACCATGACGTAGGGACCCAAACAATCCTCATAACCGTTAAAACACTAATGCGATGTACTTTAATAATGGAAATCGGTCCGCTCCCAACCATTGCTTAAACCGATAAATTTAGAAATTGGTAGAACGGGATGTTATCCGCTTGAAAGTGAAAGAATGCGATGTAGAGACTAGAGAGCCTAGACGAGTAGAGGACTCTCAGATCTGTTGCTGCCATTGACCGAGAGATATGGTATTAGTTCTGACAACTGATTCTGTTTGGGCTTTTGCCCCCTCCCTATTTTTGGGACCTATCTTAAATCTCATGTTCACGAGAGAGACATATTCCCTTGCTGGGACTAAATATTTTATTTTTTTTCCTATATATTTCAAACAAATACATATGGAAAAGAATTCAATCGTTCTTATTCTTACCAAAAGCTAGCTGAGAAAGAAAACATTACCAAAAGCTATAAGATCGCTCAAAGGAAAATATAGCATCGATTTAACCACAAAAAGAGATTCACATTCTATTTATTATTTTAAAACGATATTACCGCAAATTCCATTTCCTAAAAAGGTGGTAACAATATTTGAATACTTAGAATTAGTTATAACGTTAATTAAAGACTTGACAGAGCAGAAGAATACATTAATGAGATAATCTACATTATAATAGGGCAGTTGCATCACTCCTGATGCGATACGTCAGCGATATGTGGATCCTATTTTTAAAAAATGAGAAAAAAATGGCTGAAACAAATATATATTTATGAAGGTCGGAAACCTTTGCTTCTTCGGTTTTCTCTGTGGGACTCATACTTATTTATTTTATCTAATGATTTAATAAATACTTTATAACTCACGTTTTGAAATGAGATTCGTTAAAAAAAAGCTCAATAAACCTCTTTGGTCTGTAGGCATTCTCTTTAATGGAAGTTTAGGGTTCATAACTCATCTAAGAAACACAGATTGGGTCTTTGAGTTTCATGAATCAGTTTTTCTTCTTTAGTCTCTACATCTCCCCATCTTTAATAAATTCATCGTCGGTTCTTTAATTTTGCATGATAAATCATGATTGTGTGGTTTTAATTTTCTTTGGTCATCTTTGGCTTGCACCCTTTGATCTAACTAAGAAGAAGAAGAAGACATTTGTCGTTCAGGATGCCATCAAGGACTCAGCTGAGTCACACGGGAGACATAATATATGTTGCCTGATTGTTCAAAAAGAGTTTATGTGCTGTGAAACATATTTGTTTCTTTTCATCAGTTGCTTTGTTTAATCTTTTTTCCTGCAAATAATGATGGCTTTGACAGTTCATTCACGGGAGCCAAGAAGTAAAAGAAGAAGAAGCCAGTGAGTGTTTGACATTTTCTGTCTTCCTAAGTTTTTTTTCCATTCATTAAACTTGGATTTTGAAGATTATGTGCCTCACATTCTTTTTATTTTGATGGTTGTTAGGTTGAATGAAGATCATTGAATAAAGAAAATGTCGATGCTCCTGAAGATTTGGAGGGTACTTTATATTTCTTTCTCTGATAATTCTAGCGACATAAATTTGAACCTTACAGAGGGTATATTGCATAGCATCCTAATGATGAGGAAGAGGTGGAGGGAATTGATCTGCACCAGCAACGTTACCCGTGGGAGGGAAGTGACATGGATTACTTATACGACGAGGTAA
>NC_027754.1:21687103-21690035 GCF_000695525.1 Brassica oleracea var. oleracea
TTGTTTGGGATTGAAATAGCTTATGGGTTTTCTAAATCAATATAATTGATTTGACTAAAGCTATCTTGGATGACAAAAAGAAGGATTCAAGTTTAATAACTTCTACTTTAGACTTTAATTTCAACTAAATTATAATCAGTCTTTTATCCATATCATCTTAGTTATAATCGTAAGGATTTATTAGAATAAATAAACAGTTTCAACAATATTTAATATGTGATTTAATAAACAAAAGAACATGTAGGATTTTTAGGATTTAAAGAGATTGAAGACAATAGTTAATGAATATGAAAAAAATACGAAGCAGATGATGAAAAATGATTCGAGCAAATTAGTGGCAACACAGAGCTAAGCGAGATAAAAATATCAATCAATAAAGAATGAAAGAAGAATGAGCAGGGTTAAGTTATTACATAAGCCAAAAACTAAGACAAATCAAATGACAGAACGTGAAAACAAATGTAAACAAGACAAGAGGAGATGGTGAAGATAAAATGCATTGAAAAACTGAATGCTAGATTAGTAAGCAAGAGACAAAAATAGATTAAAATGCAAGGCGCGGGTAACGATCCCTAGTTCAAATAAGGATAAAATTATAAAACGGACCTTGCGTTTTCTTGTAGGGTATGAATAATGCATTCTCTAACGTTCATAAAAAAATATCACCATTCACGAGAAATAAATTTTTCTTCTCGTTCCCTACCATTCCTTTTTTTTATAGAGAAATAAAGAACAAAAGTATTCCTTGTTACTTGTTAAATTTGAGAAGGAACAACCATTCCTTCTCATTCCTGCAATTTTATTCATTTACGTTCCTTTTCTATTTGTTCCTCTTGTTTCCAGAATGGTCACCAGTTGAACCTTGTAGTGTCTATCTCAACCCCTACAATCTAGATACTAAACTTTATCTCAACCCCACTCCAAACCCTGAATATTAAACCCTAACCCTAATCAGTAAACCCTAGATCCAAATATAAACCATAAACCCAAATATAAACTCTAAACACAAATAGAATGGAACAAAATAAATAGCATAGTACATACTTGTAAAATTATCAAATGTTTATGATTGCATAAAAGAAGTTAATGATGATTCCAACCATATCCCCTCGCCTTATAAATACTAAACCCTAAACCGTAATCACTAAACCCAAATATCAAAAAATAAAAATGTACACAATATAATGTAACATTAAATTATATAATATTAAACTATACAATATAGATCATAGTACGATTTTTACAGATTCAAAAATATGTAATGATAGTTAGATATTAAGAAAATTACAAACTATATTTCTAAACAAAATAGAACACTCTTTATTAATCATCAAATAGAATGGAACATAATAAAATAGTATAGTACCAAGAAGTAGAAAACAATAACACGCATTTGGGAAGAAGAATTGGCCGCTGTTACTTCACGTTGCCGCCTCTCCTCTTTCGTCAGACAAGACACCATCGATTTCACAATCAGAGAAACCTCGCCTTCAGTCACCCAACGAGAATGAGAAGACTTTATACTGCTGCAAAAATCAACTCCGATAATCGTGTCCGTCTCATTGCTCTCTCCCAAATATGAGAATCAAACTATTCAACTTCTCGAGAAGGAAAAAAGGTAAAAATTACGGAGACTATGACAAAGCGAATACGGTGGTGATGATGAAACAAATGATGATGATGGTTGTGCTGGTTGTACATGTAGCGGTGATTGAAGCTATGTGACGGAGATTTATGTGTTCGTTGTATCAAAAAGAACCAGAAATTTGAGTGAGAGAGAGAGAGAGAGAGAGAGAGAGAGAGAGAAAAAAAAAATTATTATGTGTGGATATGTGACTTTCCAGTAGACATAAATTATTTTTAAAATATAATGATTATTAATTTATTTATTTTTCTGCAGGTTTTGCCGCTTACAATAGAGTGTAATATGGTAATATTACATAAAAGACACATGATACAGTAGAAAGATAGAGTTTTTAGCTATAGATTGAATTATAATTTTTTGGTGGTCATACAGCCCAATTTTCCAAATTGCATTGTATGACCACAAAAAATTATAATTCAATCCATATATAAAAGCCCTATCTTTTTACTGTTTCCCATGTATTTTATATAATATTTCCAAATTACTCTTTATTATAAACGGCAAAGCCTGTAAGAAGAAAATAAATAAGTTAATAACTATTATGTTTCAAAAATAATTTGTGTCTGTCGGAGAGTCACACATCCTCTCATAATAATTTATTTTTCTTCTTCTTTATTTCTTCCTCTCCCTCTAAGATCTCTGTTTTTTCTTTTGATATGACGAACACATCGCTAGGACCATCTTCTCTCCACCACCGTCTCCATCCATGTCTCTGAACTTCCTCTCACTGTCTCATCTTCTCCTCCATTTTCCGTTGTTGTTTCTTCTCCTCCTTCATGAACTTGATCACCAGCTCTTCTATTAATCATATCATTTCATTCGCCTCTTCATTCTTCTCTTTCATTACTCCATCAACTCCACATCCGGTCATTCAGTTGCAATATACTATTTGTATTGTTCTATTCTATTTGGTGAATGCAGAATATAAATATGGATGTATAATAAATAAATATTTGTTATGTTTGTAAGCTTATGTACTATTTGTATACTTTATTTCATTTATTGATGTACAGTTTCTGTATTCTAAATTTGATAGTTCTTTTTTCTAAAATTTAGTATGATTGTTTTTGCTATTAAATTCATTTTATTCAAATGCTGGAGGAATGTAAGAAGTCTAGTTTACATTATATTTGGCTGATAAATTAAAAATATATAGTAAAAACATTTATACATTATATTTGAGTTTATAGTTTACTGATTAGGTTTTAGATTTACTAATTAAGAGTTCAGGTATAGCATTTAGCGGTTGTGGAAGAGTTTAATATGTAGGGGGGGAGGGGGGGGGGG
>NC_027754.1:21690047-21701398 GCF_000695525.1 Brassica oleracea var. oleracea
TTAGAGTTCAGGTTGGGGTCCTATACTACTTTGACGATATGAAATAGAACACACGCAAACTTTATCTAAAAAATATAGTAAAAACATTTGTAGATTATATTTGGGTTTATAGTTTATTGATTAGGGTTTAGATTTATTAATTAGGGGTTTGGGTATAGTATTTAATGGTTGTGAGATGGTTTAATATGTAGAGATTAGAGGTCAGTTGGGATCTTATACTACTTTGACGATATGGAATAGAACACGCAAACTTTATTTTAAAATATAGTAAAAACATTTATAGATTATATTTGGGTTTATAGTTTACTGATTAGGATTTAGATTTACGAATTAGGGGTTTGGGTATACTATTTATATTTGAGTTTATGGATTATATTTGAGTTTATGATTTATTGATTAGTGTTTAGGTTTAATAATTAAGGGTTGGGATGGGATGGGGTTGGGATAAGGTTTAGTATATAGGGGTTAGGGTTGGGGTAATGTTTAGTATTAGGGTATGTGTGTGAGGTTATAATCCTATACTATTTCGACGATGTGGAATAGAACACTCAGGGTCTGACTGGTGACCATCCGGGAAACAAGAGGAACGAATAGAAAAGGAATGTACGGGAATAAAATAGCAGAAATGAAAATGAATGGTTGTTCCTTATCAAATTTAACAAGGAATAATTTTGTTCTTTAATTCTCTACAAAAAAAAGAATAAAAGAGAATAAGAGGGAATTATTATTCCTTGTGAATGGTAATTTTTTTTAGGAACGTTAGGGAATGCATTATTCCTCGCCGTTCCCTGGTCACCATTCATACCCTCAGTGTATATATATGGTCAATAAACGTGTCACGTGGATGCCTCGTTCTTCTTTTCTTTGAAATAGTTTTAGCCCACTTACCATACATTACAAGGATACATGGGCACTTAAAACACATCTTTACGGGATAATGGCAAATGGAAATTATATAATTGGATGAATTAAGGTGTAAATATTAGTTTTTTCATTATGTCAAAATCATTGTTATTGATTTCCATCTCAAAATTGGCTATTCAACAAATAAGCCATTGTAGATATTAGGGAAATTGCATTGTATGACCACCAAAAATATTATAATTCACCATCTAGCTAATTACCCTAAATCTCATCGATATATGATGTATTATATGTAATAATGCTATTATACCATTTGACTCAACCGGTGCAACCTGCCAAAAAAATATAGAAATTAGTTATTATTTACTAAACAAAGTAAACGCGACTGTCACAAACAATTAATCCAAATAAGTTTGTATATAATAAAAATTGAGGAGGTTCAATAGTTTCTTTCTTTCTTACTGAGTTACTGTTGTGCCACATTGAAGACATTGAATCTCAATATTTTAAAAGTAGATTATTGCTTTGTTCCATAATTTCATAAATATATACTATGCTACTTATTTTATTCATTCTATTTGGGTTTTATGTTTTATATTTAGGTTTAGAGTTTATGTTTGGGTTTAGGGTTTAGGGTTTAGTAATTAGGGTTTAGGGTTTAATATTTGGAACGTGAGGGTTGAGGTTGGGTCAATATTAACTTCTTCCATACAAGCTTAGACATTTCATAATTTCAATAATATGTACTATGCTACTTATTTTATTCCCTTTTATTTGGGTTTGTGTTTTATATTTGGATTTAGAGTATGTTTGGGTTAAGGGTTTAGTGATTATGGTTTATGGTTTAGCAGTTAGAAGTTAAGGATGGGGTTGGGATAGGGTTTATCATTTAAAGGTTAGGATGGGATTAGTGCCCTATTCTATTTTTATGATACGAAGTAAAACACTTCGAAATAGGTGGGGTTAGTATCATATACTAATTTTCTGATATGAAATACTCTTTTTATTAAAAATCTGTTTGATCCACTCATTTTACATCATTTAATTATTTTTTTGCATTCACCATCTCATTATGTGGAAATGGACTTACAATGTGTAGTAAATGAAATACCCCATTAATTAAAAAATGTTATATTTTCATCCACTTGTTATATAGCAAATACGTACGTGGTAACCTAGTGTGTGACGTAAGTGACTTTATATGTTTTTGGCGTTCGGATACCCATTCGGGTTTGGATCGGGTATTTTGGATTTTTGGGTATTTCGGTATATAGGTGTAGAATCCATTCGGGTATTTTTGAACTTCGGGTCGGGTTCGGGTATTTTTAGTTCGGATTCGGTTATTTCGGATCGCGTTCGGATATTTAGATATTGAAACAGAATATTAAATATTTTATTTCTCAAATTTCTTGTATTTAAAAATATAACTTTCACTTAACTGATATTTTTTATTTTTAATAGATTGAATGGTTAATAGATTTGGACATAACATTTTAAAACTAAAAAGACATTAATTTGGTTATTGTTTTTAAATTTTGGATGTAACTTTTTGTTAATTCTTGAAATAAAAAGTTTGACATGCATTTTAAGTGAGTAGCAAATCATTTTCTCCGTAATTGTATGTATATCATATGAACTTAAAGTATGTGTAGTATTAATATAAATATTTTATATAAAATGAGAGATGTAAACTAGAAATATAAGGTTAATTATACATATGTTTGGTTATCTTCGGATATCCATTCGAGTTCGGATAGTACTCTTTCGGGTTCGGATATCCAATCTCTCCTAATTCAATACCCGTTTGGATATTTTGCTATTTCGGTTCAGATTTTGGTTCAGGTTTTTTGGATTGGGTTCGGTGCGGCTTCGAATATCGGGTAAAGTGTCAATCCCTACTCGATACCTACAAATAAAAGGGATATAACCGGCTGCATAAATGTTAGTTTGTTGATTATGTCGAAATCAATGACATTTTCTTAATTTTCATTTGCAATATTATGGTAGATATTATGGTAGTGGTGATGATTGCTCAAAGAAAATAAAAGCTATGCCAAACGAACAAATAATATATAAAAAAAAAAGAATGGAGGAGATAAGAAGACTTGCAATTCATATGTTAACTTCGTTATAATTTTCTTTGACTCAACTGTGGTAATGTTCCTTAGACAATCTGAACCTTTACATTTGCCAAACTCAGTCAACGGAAGTACCTGCGATCATCGTCTAAATTTCTCAACCGATCCCTCTTGTTGTTTGATTGTTAGGTCTGTCTGTCTGTCTGTCTGAGTTCCGGTTCTGCGGTCCCGAGAGAGTAGTAAACCTGGGAAGAAGAAGAGGTTCAAAGCAGGTAAGCAAACAATGTTTCAGATTCGTTTTCCTGTTCATGTCCTTGTAGAATCGAATATTACTAAGTAGTGTGCCACGAGTATCTATCTCTCAAAAAAAAAAAAAAAAAAAAAAAAACAAAAAAAAACTTTGGTCAGGTATGGAATTGGGTGAATCCAGTGGACAAAATCGGGAACGATGGAGCTACGACGTGTTCTTAAGTTTCCGTGGACCAGATGTGCGCCGTACCTTTTTAGACCATCTTTATACGAGTCTAGTGAGATCTGGAATATACGCATTCCGGGACGACAACGAACTAGCAAGAGGAAGAAGCATATCCCCGGAACTGTTGAAGGCAATTCAAACCTCGAAAATTCACCTTGTGGTTTTATCCAATAGCTATGCTTCATCATCTTGGTGCCTTGATGAGCTCGTGCACATTATCCGATGCTTTGAAAGCGACTCGGGACAAATTGTACTCCCAATTTTCTACAATGTTAACCCATCACATGTCCGCAGACAAACTGGATTATTTGGTGAATCTTTTTATCTCCACTGTTTCCGTCATCCAGAGAGTAAGGCGCAGCAGTGGAAGGAAGCTTTAACTTACATTGGAAACTTGTCAGGGTATCACAGTCCTAACTGTTGGTCGGTTCGTTCTACTCTGCTCTTTTGTTGCTTATATCTTATATTATTATTTTTTTCCATTGCTTGTCCGGATTTCTTTATCTCGATATTTAACCAGCAATGATGTGTGCATCGTGCAGGGGACACTGATGCAAAAATGATCGACCGTGTGATTAGAGACATTCTCCAAAGGCTGCCTAGTTCATACTTGCATTTACCAACACACGCCGTTGGTATTAGATCACGTGTAAGCCGTATCGAGAAGCTAATGTGCTTTGGTTTGGATGATGTTCAGATTATCGGAATCTGGGGAATGGCTGGGATCGGCAAAACAACCTTAGCCAAGGCTACATTTAACGAATTCTCACATCGTTTTGAAGGAAAAAGTTTCCTAGAAAACTTTGGAGATTACTTGAAGAAACCTAAAGGCAAGTTTCATCTTCAGAAAAAGCTTCTTTCGGATATCTTAAGGAGGGACGACGCAGTGTTCAACAACATGGATCATGCTGTGGAACAAAGATTTCGCAACAAAAGGGTATTCCTTGTCATTGATGATGTTGACGACATGGTTCAACTTCATTCAGTCGGAATAGATTTGAGATGCTTTGGTCCCGGAAGCAGGATAATCATTACAACCAAGAACAAGCATCTGTTAGAGCAGCTTGACGTAGAAAATATATATTCACCCAAGGAACTTAACCATGATGAATCTCTTGAACTTGTAAGCTGGCATGCATTTAGAAGCAATGACCCTCCTACCAAGTTTCTCCAGCTGTCGAAAAACATGGTTGATTACTGTGGAGGACTACCCTTGGCTGTGGAAGTCTTGGGTGCTTTTCTCTACAAGAGAAGCGTTTCGGAGTGGGAAAGCACGTTGGAATCGTTGAAAACAATACCTGATGATAACATTCAAGCAAAGCTTCAGATCAGCTTTGATGCGCTAAACGCCGCACAGAAAGACATATTCTTGGATATATCCTGCTTCTTCATTAGGATGGATAAAGACTACGTATGTTGCATATTGAATGGATGCAGATTATATCCTGGCATAGGACTCAGTGTGTTAAAGGAGAGGTGTCTCATTACGATCCATGATAACAGGCTGATGATGCATGACTTAGTACGAGACATGGGAAGATATATTGTCCAAGGAACATCTCTGAAGAACTGCGAGAGATGGAGTAGATTGTGGGACCGTGATCATGTTATAGATGTATTGGCAAACTATTCTGTAAGGAACAAAATTCCTATACATTCTCTGTCTCAACCAAAACTTATAAGGGAGACTTGAAGATAACATTTAACGAATGAAATTGTTTGTTCAATATCAGGGAACAGATGCAACTGAAGGACTTAGTTTGAAGGCTGAAGTCACAACGGCTGTTGATAACTTGGAGGCTAAGGCCTTTTCAAATCTACGTAAGCTGAGACTATTACAGCTCAGTCATGTAGCACTCAACGGAAGCTATGAAAACTTTCCAAAAGGTTTACGATGGCTTTGTTGGGTTGGGTTTCCAGAGGAGTCTGTCCCGATAGACTTACATTTGAGAAGCTTAGTTGTCATGGACATGCAGAAAAGCAACCTTAAACGACTTTGGATTAATGATCAAAAGGTAAAAGTATATATGATTATAATTTTGAGGTCACTAGGAAATCAGAAAGTTTATATGTTTGATTTTTCTTCTTAAGCCTCATGAGTACCTTAAGGAGCTAAAATACCTTGACCTCAGTCAGGCTATCCAGAAAGTATATATGATCAGAAAGTTTATATGTTTGATTTTTCTTCTTAAGCCTCATGAGTACCTTAAGGAGCTAAAATACCTTGACCTCAGTCAGGCTATCCAGCTTACAGAGACTCCGGACTTCTCTTATCTCCCAAACCTTGAGAAGCTGTTCTTGGTAAACTGTCAAAGATTGGTTAAAGTTCACAAGTCGATAGAGGTTCTTCAAGGAAGCCTGATTCTATTAAATATGAGTGGTTGCATCAAGCTTGGTGAACTTCCGTTGGAGCTCTATACGTTGAAGTCGCTGGAAACCCTTATTCTCTCGGGATGCTCGCAGCTTGAGAGATTGGATGATGCTTTAGGTGAACTGAAGTCCTTGACAACTCTTAAAGCTGATGATACTGCTTTGACGCAAATCCCATCCTCGAGTGGTCAACTGAAGAAACTGAAAGAGTTATCTCTTCATGGCTGCATGGAGTTATGGAAGGACAGACACTACACCCATTCTGATGAAAGCTCTCAAGTGGCTCTGTTAAGTCCCCTCTCATTGAACGGTTTAAACTGCTTAAAGACTTTGCGTTTAGGTTCTTGCAATCTGCCGGATGAGCTGGTTCCTGCAAATCTTGGGAGTTTGTCATCGCTCGAAGAACTTGACCTCCAAGGCAACCACTTTCGTAACTTGCAAACGGATTTTGCTGGTCTTTTAAGTCTACAGATTCTTAAGCTGGATAATTGCTCACGACTTCGATCCATGTTTAGTTTGCCAAAGAAGTTGAGGTCTTTCTACGCGAGAAACTGTACCGTGTTGGAAAGAATTCCAGACTTACAAGAGTGCTCGGTGTTGCAATCATTGCATCTCACAAACTGTTACAATCTTGTTGAGACACCAGGGCTGGAGGGACTGAAAACAGTTGGAGTCATCCACATGGAAATGTGCAACGGCATACCATATTCTCACAGAGAAAGAATCATGCAGGTTGTTCTCTAAGCCTCTCTTAATTCTTGATATCAAAGTAGCAGAATGCGCCCTTGGTATGATTTATATTGATGGTGTATATATGTTACAGGGGTGGGCTGTTGCTGCCCATGGGGGGATTTTTGTCCCGGGATCAAGCCTTCCAGACTGGGTTAATTTCAAGAATGAGACACGTTCAATCTCTTTTACTGTCCCTGAACCAACTTTGAATTCTGATCTGGTCGGGTTTACCGTGGGGACAACATACGTGAGTCAGGAAGATGATGTGATGTCTGCATACTCTCCAAAGATCACATTGAAGAATCAAACCAAGGGAGATGGATGGAGTCGTAATCTAGCAACGGATCACATTCGTATGTACCGTGAAGAACACATCTGGCAAGGGTTCTTTTCAAATGAAGATTTCTTGTTAGAAACAGGGGATCAAGTGCAAGTTTCTGTGGATTTTGGAGATAAAGTCACCATTCTTAAGACAGGACTAACTCTTGCTTACAGAAAAGTCATTGAAGTCCCAAATGAACAACTGACTGAAACAGATGATGGAGTTGATAATGAACTAAATGAAAACCAAAGAAGACCTCCCAGGTATGTTATAATCTATTCCATATAACAAAGAATGATTTTGATTGTTCAGTTTCTTTTCTTTTCTTTTTTTTTTTAATCTCTTCTCTTGTTATTTGGATTCCCAGGAAAGTGGGAATGTGTTTAAAGACACTTCTGGGGGCGTTTTGTTTGTTGGCATTCATTTTTGTTCTTGAAAAGCATGGTAGATCCCTGAGCCCCCACAACCACAATCGCAGGGATTCTGATTTTGATTTGGTATTGGTGGTTCTGAATCTTAATAGAACGCTTGCTAGTGTTATTCCAAAACGGTTTGTACGGTAGACACATAATGAACGTTACAACAAGACACATGCACTTGTTTCAAGTAGCTTGACTGGGAGAAAACGTCTACTCACTGCTGAAGGGACTTGATGGTGATGAATCTCTCTTCAGTTCTTTCCCGTTTGGACAAAATATGTTTGTAGGTTTTATAGCTTTTACTTTAAGCTTTACTTTAGTTGTGAAAAAGATAATGTTCATTTTTACCTTTTTAAATGATCCTCCATGAATATACTAATGTGGCAAAAGGTCAGATGGCCTTGTAGGCATTTTTTAAAAAAAGTAGGCATATTTTTCTATTTCTACTTTCTTGTCATCATGTCATCAACAATTTGTTTGTAGATACTTTCTAATTTGGCGTTTGGAACCCTCTCTCTCTACAACTAAAATCGATTTAAGATTGGATCAGACGTCCGAACGGCGCGTGAGTGTCCGTCTCGGTTTCTCGATTGCTCCTCCGCGGTCTCTCCTGCTTACCGTTTTGTTTGTGGTTGTGCTATTGGAGTTCGCCTAAGGTTCTCTTTCGCTCGAGAGATGTTCTGGCCTTGGTGCGGATTTTCGCTATTAGAGTACGAGCTCGAGAGCAAAAGAGAAAGTTTGTTACGATAGAAGAAAGTATTGTTATTTCTCTTAACCGTATTCTACACTGTGTACTTGTATTTATACTTATGATTATACCGGTTTACATAACTAAACCACCGGTTCAATTACTAATATACTCTAATACTCGCTACTGGAGCCACGGTGCAGTGGGTCTCAACGTGTTCGAAGGTGGAGTCGGCTCTTTTTAGGGATTTCCTGATCGATCCTTAAATCGATTGGAGAGTCGTTTGCTCTAGGAGTGATATCTTGTGTATTTACATATTCTAAGCATCATTCTAGTTTATATATGGATCATTTAGATGCATTTACAGTTTGTTTAAGCTGCATTGTATTGTATTTGTGTGTTTTGTAGGTTTGGAGAAGTGCTAGTCAGATTTTGGAGCTTTAGGTGTCAATAATCGACGGCAGCCTTTGCAGAAGTATCTAGGCTGAGACCAGGCCCGGCCATGTGCATGTGCTGGGCTTACATTTGCCCAGGGCCCATTACAATTTATAAAATATTTAGCCAAGGGTCCGAAATGTTTTGAAATTAATTTTTTCTTAAGAAAAAGGATCCTAAATTTTGTTTCCTCTCTTTAAAAAAGCCCCAACATTTTTTTTTCAGCACAGGGCCTCATTTACAACTGAGACGGGCCTGGCTGAGACAAGCTGCAGTTGTTGTAATAACAAAACTTGGTGTTGGAAGATGCACAACGAGGACAAGGAGGAGCAGTCTCCTCGTGTCCGTACGAAATCTTCCACTTCGCCGGAATTTATATCTCCGGCGAGGGAAATTGATGCTGGTAGCTGTTGTATGCGTTGTACGGCAACATTATTTTCATGCACTCTGTTAAGATTTTTGTGTTAGAAGATTGGAGAAATCTAATAAATTGGCACTTGTGTATTCGGGTACATGTCATGATGACTATATATATAGTATGTATAGGCATGTGCATGTGTGTGAATGTAGAGGTGAAGAAGAGCATGTGTGTGGGGAGATAGAGGTGCATCGATAACTGTGTGTAGGGTTTGGAAGTTAACGTGGGCGGTTGCCGAGCTGTGCGTTTCCTTTTCCCTTTCTTCCCCGTCAAGTTACCCACGATTTTGGTTTTTATTTAAAACTTATTAAAACCCTACTAAATATTGTAAAACTGTAGTAACTATTATACCCTACAAATCACTCTCTTATAAAAATATTAACGTAGGGCAATCATATTATATACGTGTGTACGTAGGTGGTATCATGAGAGTCACTTACATTCTCCGCATCTGCATCTTGTCATCGTGAAACGCAAGACAACAATACAATTCACATTAAACAAAGCATCGTAACATTTGACCACTTGCACTCTTCTACACCCTATCATTTCAACACTTCAAAGCGTCGGTACATGCATTGTTTATTGTTATCATTTTTTTTGGGTAAAAATTGTTATCATTTTAAGCCCTTTAGCAAAAAAAAAAAATTGTTATCATTTTTAATGGTAAAGAATTTATATTACTGTAAACAAAATTATATTACTGTCACTAGTTTATCCATTTGCCAAGAATATGCGCGCCAAATCAAACTAGTTATTCTGCAAATATACAATTTTGATAGCTCAAACATATAATTATTTTACAGTTTACATGAAATATATTTTGTTACATATAAAATCTACTTATCTAGCATCTTGAGATGTAATGCGTATGATCATTGGATTAGGGGGAAACTTTTCCTGATCATTATTTATTTTTTCATGGCTGATTAAGACAAATTATGTTAAATTAGTGACCGTTAAGAGCATTGAACCATCATAGTAAGATAGATTAACGCCAAGGTTAAGGGCCGCACGCACGGGAGAACACGTGCTTCCACCTGCGTGTCAAGCTATGCTCCTCTTATTTCTCTCAATTCCTTCACATCTACGAAGTTGAATTCTCTTCGATTATTTTATTATCGTCGATCGATCAGCAAATTGTGAGGATATAAGTTTGATTGGGCAGCCTTAAAACTAAATCTATGTTAAGCTCCGATCCCTATTAGTTTAGCTTTACGATACGATATGTAATGATATTTTAAAAAATAATCTAAATTATGAAGTCAACCCTTAATTCTTTTCGGGATGGCATTTATTCATTCTAGCTGTATTACTATATCAAAGTTTGACTGGAATTTTCTTTTGACTCCAATTTATATTGCTTATGTTTATTAATTTGAAATAAACAAAAATATATGGATTCATTAGTGAAATAAAAACTTCGGATTCGATGAAACCTACAATTTTTTTTTTTTCATTTAGATAGACCTAGGTATTCAGGGTCCCAATCAGATTTCGGTTTTTTTCCGATCGGATCTCATTTTTCGGATTTATCAAAATCAGCTCCATTTGGGTTATATGAAAATTCGGTTCAGGACCGGTTTGGGTTCTACCGGGTTCGGGTTGGGTTAGTAAATCTTCAAAAAACTGGTCCAACCTGGAAAACATATTTTTTACTAGGGCAGTATTCGTTGTAAATTCGTCGTAAACGGGGTGTTACGACGAATTAATGTCGAAAGACGTTTCGTTGTTAAACGTCCGTCGTAACGGAGGTTTCGTCGTAAACGACTCGTTACGTTTACGACGAAATATTTTCCTCGTAAAGCGCAGGGAAAAGAATTCGTCGTAAACGCCACGTAAGACTTCGTCGTAAATCCCACGTAATTATTTCGATGTAAAGCACACGTAAATACTTTCGTTGTAAATCACTCGTAAACATTTCGATGTAAAATCCTCGTAAATATTTCGATGTTAATCACTCGTAAATGTTCGTTGTAAACTTCATGTAATGTTTACGAGGAGTTTACATCGTTTCCTATTATATTATTATTAATTAGTATATAATACTCCCTCTGTTCCTTAATATTACATATTCTAGGAAAAAATTTTGTTTTAAAAAGATCCATTTTTTACATTTTCAAGACATGTTTTATTAACTAATTGCAAATTTCAAAAAACTTAATTGCACTTACTGAATTGTTATTGGCTTAAAATTATGAAACAAAGATAAACCCAAAAAAATATGCAAATTTAATGTGTTTTATTAAAATGTGTGAAAAATCTAGAATATGTAACATTAAAAAACAGAGGGAGTAGATTTTAATTTATATTTAATATTCAGAAATAAAAAAAAAAAAAATTTAAAACGAAATATGAAATTGGAAAACATATTTTAAAAAGTCATACAATAATATTTAAATTCATAATACAAACAGAAAAAAAAAACTACATATTGTCGAAGTAGTTGGTGGGGTTGCTCGGCTGTTGACGGGTTGGATCGGACTCTTGGGGATCTCGTGGTGGCATTCCAAGAGCGGCTCGTCTCTCACTCAACATTCTCTGCATAAC
>NC_027754.1:21702839-21712512 GCF_000695525.1 Brassica oleracea var. oleracea
TTTTTTTTCTCCCGTTTGTGTGTTGTGAGGAAGAGAGTTGTGAGAAATGACATATATATAGAGAAATTTTCGAGTTGGGTAGTTGAAATATAACAACGATTTTACAAGGAATATTTTACATGGATTTTACATGGTTTTAACATATTATTTACAACGACTTTACGACGAAATTAGGTAAGTTAAAGCACATTTAATACACGTTTTCACCTAAATATAACGGTAACATGCTTCGTTGTAATGTCGATGTAATGATTACGACGTATTTCTCATTCCACGTACATTCGTCGTAAACTTACAAGGAGTTTACGACGAAATCAGTTCGTCGTAAATTTACATGGCGTTTACGACGAAAGTTAGATTCCTCGTAATTTCGTTGTAAAGCCCATGTAAATTTACGACGAAATATTTTCGTCGTAAATGTTCGTTGTTATGGGCACGTTTTCTTGTAGTGGATGTACTTTCGGATTCGGGTTACAGTCGCTTCTTCAGTTTAAATGTACCTGATTTGTATCTACTTTGTAACCAAAACATAAGTAACATCGGTTTTTCGGTTTAAAAATGCCTGATTTGTATCTATTTTGTAACCAACACATAAGTAAAATCGATTCAAAAATAAGAAAGGAACATCAAACGTGATCATTCAAAATCAAACGAAAGGTAAACATAGTTATTGATAGAAAAAAACCAAATAAATGAAAGCATAAAACAAAAACCAAGTTTTCATGAAATGAGAAACATTATTCAGTGAAAACAAAAGCAAAATCTAAAAACTTCAAGCTTCAACTACCACCTTCGACCATCAACCTTCATGTAATAGATAATTATTTTAGATGTTCAGTATATTTTCGATACATATTAGGAATTGAGATTATGTTTGGTACAAGTTCTTTTTTAATTTAGTTTCAGGATCGGTTCGGATAATACTCATAACATGAAATACCATAAAACAAGATTCATTCAGTATTTATGTCGATAGGTTCAGATTCATTTTTATCGGATTGGATTCGGTTCGAATTTTCGGGTTCGGTTTATTTGCCCAGTCCTGCATTTAGAGTACCAGTATTAAAATTACCAGTTTTATTTACAAGTTTACAACTTGATATTTAAATGAATTACGACTAGGCATGAACATTTTATCCCGTGCCCGAACCCGAACCGGAAAATCCAAACTCGAACCTCATCTGAACCATAAAATACCTGAATGAGTATTGTATTAGAACATATATATTGGATATCTAATATTCGATACCCGAATGGGTACCTCAAATATCTGAAAATATATGTAGTAACCATAAATCTGTAGCAGTTTAGACTCATTCATTTCTTTTTCATAGTTCATGCTAAACCTAACCCTGTCTCCACCATGGATTCAATGGTTATGTCTTTAATTTCTCCACAACTTTCAATTTTATTAGAGGATACACTCTTTTTCTAAGGTTGCTTTAGTGAAATATTGATTTTCATATTTGTGTACTAGATCGATGCCCTACTTTTTGGTTAACAACCTATTTTGTTGTTGTTTACTTAATATTTCATCCGTTCCAAAAAGATACATGTTCTAGAAATAATTTTTGTTTCAAAAGATATATTTTTAAAAAACTTCAGTGCACTTTTTGTCAACTAATTGCATTTTCTGAATTTTTATTGGTTTAAAACTATGTGAAATGAATATTCACAAAAAAAATATGCATTTAATAGTGCAATTTATTATATTTTATTAATATGTGTGAAAAAACTAAAACATGAATCATTTTGAAACAGATGAAGTATTATATTATTATATCTTACAACATACACATTACTATTTGATTCGGATATTTTGTTTAGATTCATGAACTATGTTCATCCCGCTCTTACTTTTAAGTAACTTTAAATAACATAATCCGATCCGAAATACCCGAACCCGAATTATAAATACCCGAACCCGGTCCAAAATATAATAATATATACTCGAACAAGTTCTATATTTCTATATATCGAAATACTCAAAAAATCTAGATACCCGATCCGAACCTAAACAGGTATTTGAACGTCCACTTTTTAAATGCGACGATGGAGTGCCTACTGATCGAAATTAACACTGAAATTCCGTAGGACAAATGATCATAGATTCTTTTAAGATGTGACGAGTTTCGATACTTCCATATGCAAGAATTTAGGAACAGTTAATCAAAAGAGCCATAAACTTATGAATATGTTGCTAGTGTCGGCTCTAAACCATGGTAATATAGGCAATTGCCATGGGTCCATAGGTCTTAAAAAACTTTTAGTGTTATTTTACTAATTAAAAAAGTCTATTTTTGTTTGTTAAATAACAATTAGTTGGTGAAATTATAACAAAAAAGTCCATGATTAACTAAATCTAATTTAAATACAATAAGAACAAAAAATATTAGCTTACACCATTCTCAATTTTCCATTAACAAAACCTAATTTACACGTACAAATTCATTTTTTTTAATACCATAATTTTTTTTTTTAATTTAAGGAAACGCAATAAATAAAAGTTAGAAAAAAACTCATAAAGGGTCTTTATTTTATCTTTTGCCTAAGGTCGTTATTTTTTCAATACTGCTGTATGTTGCTCTTCTTTTCATCATCGAGATTCAAACGATTAGAATAAGCCACAAAACCATAATATTATGATTTAAGAAGAAGAAAATACGTTTTAAAAGTTGGTTTTATGGTTTAGGTCTAGCATGACGATTATTTCTTAAACAGATTTCTCGAAATCGTACTGTTCAACAAGATATTACAAAAGCAAAGAAATGATTAAGAAACAGAAACAACTGAAGGATCAGTTTTTACCAAAAAAATAAATAAAATTGAATCATCAGTTTTGAATGACTCTAGACGTAGAATTAGAACGTTGGGAGCCAAATACCACACTAATCCCCATTAACGTTAATACTAAAGCCTTGGTAGAACATTAGCATTAGCATTTGCAATATGCTGCAGGAGCTATATGTTTTTGCTAAATTGTTTAATAGGATGATTGGTAAAGCAGTATGAGTATGCTATAAAATTATTATAAAAATTAGTATATAATATATTTATTTTTAATGAATATATTTCTACTATATATATATATATATATGTAAATATATTAACATATAAAATCAAGGGGGTGTATTCAACTAGGAATTTGAAGTGATTTGTATTAAAATGACAAATTCACTGTTATTCAAACGTGGATTTTAAAAAACACTTTAAAATCTAGTGTTATTGAAATTATCATTTCATAAAACACTCTGAAATCCACTGCTATTGAACAAAATTTAAGTTGGAGATTTTAGAATACTTTAATTGTTTATAGAGTGTTTGAGGAAAATTCTTTATTTATAAAAATAAAAATCTAAATCCCACTGTTTTAGATGAAATTCTAGAGGGTTTTTAACAAAATTCACACCAAATTTTCTAATTCTCCTGCAATCATCTACAAATTCATTAAAAATCAAATCATTTTAAATTTCAGATTCAATACATCCCCTAAATGTTTTTCTACCAATTGTTGATTGGATAATGTAGAACATAATGCTAATACTAATGCTCTACCAATCAAGGCGTAAGGACCAAAGGCCGATAAACGAACCATGGGAAACGGTCCTAACCATTGCTTAAACCGATTAATTGATAAATTGGTTGAACCAAGATCTGATCGGTTTGAGAGTCAAAGAGTACTGTAGGGAGTAGGGGTGGGCAAAAAACCAAACCGAACCGAGTCAAACCGAAACCGATTCAAACCGAACCAAAGTCTATTTCAAACCATTCGGTTGAAGATTTTCCTTACCCAAATGGTTCGGTTCGGTTTAAAACCGAACCGAACCGAGAAACCGATGTGTTTTTATAATTATTTAAATTAAAAAAATTAGTAATACCAATATACTAAAATTCTAATACTAAACCACATATTTTTCATTTCTATTCATTAACATATATTCTTCTAACCTAATATATAATCATCAAAATATTTGATTTAAAATATTTCATTCATTGCAGGATTTTTAATTTTAATGATATAAGAGACATTACTAATGATGTTGGGTTTTTTTTACTTTAGTTAATTTTCATTTGTTTTAATTCTTATATATATTTTTTGTGATTTTTTAAAGATTTTTGTTTCAGTTTTATATTGAATTTAGTTCACATAGTTTATGTTACATAATTTATGTTGTAAAACATATATGTCACCTCAGTCAGCTTCTCAGTCTTAATCAATGGAGTTCCAGAAGGAAGAATTCTACCTAAGCGTGGCATTAGACAAGGTGATCCACTATCACCATACTTGTTTATCCTATGTGCTGAAGTACTCTCACATTTGATGAATCAAGCAATGTGTGATAGATCATTGATGGGAATAAAAGTGGCATTACAAGCTCCTGCTGTAAACCATTTGTTATTTGCTGACGATTCACTATTTTTCTCCCTTGCTAATCCAAAGGCGGGAAGGAAACTAAAACATATCTTAAATCTCTATGAGTTGGTATCTGGACAAGCTGTGAATCTGAACAAGTCATCAATTACATTTGGAAGCAAAGTATCAGCATCAGTTAAGACAAATATGAGGAGACTATTGGGAATCTTCAACGAGGGTGGAAACGGCAAATACCTTGGATTGCCGGAGCAGTTTAATCACAAGAAAGGTGAAATGTTTCAGTATATCATTGACAAAGTCAATGAGGCAACACAAGGATGGAACAGGAGGCTCTTATCACATGGTGGAAAAGAGATTTTACTCAAAACAGTGGCTCTAGCTATGCCAATATTTTCAATGAGTATCTTCAGACTTCCTAAGTCCATTTGTGAAGAACTTAATACTCTTTTGGCAAATTTTTGGTGGGGATCAGGCACAAACAGAGGTATGCACTGGTTCAGTTGGAAACGAATCTGTGTTCCAAAGAAGGAGGGAGGATTAGGCTTTAGAGATCTTGAAAGATTTAACCAGGCTCTATTGGGTAAGCAAATTTGGCGACTACTACAACAACCTGGAAGCCTGGCTGCTCGCATTCTGAAAGCTCGATACTACGCAGATGAAAGCATCCTAACAACTCAACCTAAAAGGAAAGCTTCATATGCATGGAAGTATTTATTACATGGACGGGATCTTGTGATACAAGGATTACGGATTATCATTGGTAATGGTACTACAATCAGTATGTGGAGTGATCCCTAGGTTGCTGAACATCCTCCACGGCCCCCAAGATCAAGGGAGAACGATATACGTGTAGAATCAGTTAGTAGCTATATCAAAAGTGATAGATCTGGATGGGATATTGAAAATCTCAGAGGGGTAGATGTTGAGGAAGATATTAATAAAATCTTATCGATAAGAATAAGTCCACATGCGGAAATGGATTTATTAGGATGGCACTATACTGAGGAAGGAATATATACAGTGAAGTCTGGCTACTGGTTAAGCACTCATTTACCACAACAAGAACAAGCAATTCCAACTTGGGGCGACCCAATACTAGCTAAAGAAGAAAATATGGGAATGCAAAACTCCTCCAAAGATTAACCATTTCTTGTGGAGACTACTAACAAAATCCCTAGCTACTGGGAGTAATCTCAAACGACGACATGTTACTCAAGATGATCTCTACAAGCGATGCTGCTCTGCTCATGAAACAGAGTTACATCTATTCTTTGAATGTCCTTATGCTCAGCGCATATGGCGGGGTTCCGGAATATCAAATACTATCCTTCTTGATACACGAGCTACACTAGAAGAAATGATAGATGTTTGTCTCACGTGCAACATATCCTCAAGATGGCCACAGATTCAAGATCTTCCTATAAGTATTCTTTGGCGTATATGGAAAAGTAGAAATATTCTTACATTTCAACATAGGAATACTCAATGGTGGAGGGTGCTGGAACAAGCGAGAGTAGAGACACAGGAGTGGTCAAAAGCCAGAAACGTATGCACTTCAACACAAAACACCAATAGAGGATTGATGGTAACACCTCGCGCTGGTAGATGGACTAAACCTCGACAAGGATGGTATAAATGCAACTTTGATGCATCATTTACTTCAACTACAACCCAATGTAAGATGGGATGGGTGATACGTGGTGCATATGGTGAATATAGAGGAGCAGGGCATGCGAAAGGTAATACAGTTTCATCAACGTTGGAAGCGGAATATAATGCACTAATAGTAGCTATGCAACAATGTTGGATAAAAGGCTATACTAAGGTGATCTTTGAAGGTGATAACAAGAAAATGATTGATAATCTACATTCAAGGAAATTGCAGTTTGGTTTGTATAACTGGTTAGAGAAGCAAGATGGTGGAGCAGGAAATTTCAAGAAGTGGAATTCAATTGGATAAACAGAGAAGGCAATGGAGTGGCAGACAAGTTAGCCAAGATAGATACTTCGAACTTATTTGAATATTATTATTATATCCCTAGATCTGCTACATCCCTATTGCATAATGACTATGTAAACTCTTCTTAATATTTAATAAATTGATGTTAAAAAAAAAAAAAAACATAATTTCTCTTAGAAAAATTAAACTAAGAAGAATCTACTTAAACTGATCCAAAAAAACAAACTGAAACGAATACAAACCGAACCAAATATAAACCGAACCGAGCCAAAACTAACTATGGTTTACTGCAGTTGGAAAAATATTAGAACCGAACTAACCAAATCGAACCGAATCCGAACCGAATCGAGAAAATAACCGAAGTGCCCACCCCGGGTAAAGAGACTTTGTTGCTGCTTTGACCGAGAGATATGGTATATAGTTGCGACAAATCTGATTCAGTTTGGGCTTTTGCGCCATTATTTTTGGGCCCTACCTTATTTTTCTCATCGTCTGACTAATCTTTTGACTAGATCATCTCGAGAGACATATTCGGTTGTAGCGACCAATTTTTTTGTGTGCATATATTTCAAAAAAATATATGGAAATATCAATAGTTCTTATTCTTACCAAAAATCTAAGTTGGAAAAGAAAACATTACCAAAATCTACAAGATTACTCAAAGTAAATCTAGCTTCGATTTAGCCAGAAAATAAATTCTCATTTTTTATTTTATTTCAAAACGATATTAACAAAGATTATATTTCCTAAAATGGTGATAAAACAATATTTGAAATTTGAATACTTGGATTTAGTCATAACGCTAATTAAAGACTTGACAAAATAGAAGAAAACATTAATGAGCTATAATTCAAATAAGGATATAACTATCACTAAACGGACCCTTTATTCCTAAAAATCACTAGAAAGATCAAAACTTTGTGATTTTACAGCAAATACACAGCTCTTTTAGGATAGAAATATAATTTATAAAAAAATCAAACTACAAATTTGTAATTTAGCCATTAATGCTTATATATAGTCATTATTATCCCATATATATAAGAAACTAACAAGATAAAAAGAAACGTAAATCTTCTACATTTTACATCTCTAAAGCTACCACTTTTACCTGTACGCGTACTTCGTAAGATTGGTGTTCTTGAGTGTAAAGATCGATACTGTTCCAATCTTTTAACAATGTCACAAGCCAAAACAAGTAGAAGAAGCTTTGGATTCATTAAGTCGTTTATGCGACTGATTATGTGCTTCGACGCGACGGCTGAAGGCGATAGACGGGGAAGATCTAAGAAACTTTCACGGAGGAGCAGCTTGGTTCATTCCATAAAGTCAACTCCTCCTAGTGCTTTCCTTAGTGGTCCGATGGTAGACGAAGAAAGGGATGAGAAGATTAAAGATGTTATCCTCTATTGTAAGATGAATTCCCCCCTAAATTTACCATGAATTTTACCGCAATTCCTTTCGTTATTATTTTATTATTATTTTTTCTTTTTTACTTGTCCATCTACTCATAACGAGGTTGTAGATTACTGATAAATTCTTATAAACTGTGATTCATTTTCACCAAAAAATCCGTCTATAGTCATTTACTTCCTTTATAGTATGTTAGCCATGGATCAAGCAAGAAAAAGAATATAAACTATAAAGAAAAAAATCCGTCTATGGTCATTTACGACCTTTATATATAGTTTATATTTAGCTAATTATGTCCACACTCGGATGATCCGAGGTTAGACTTCTGAATTTCTCGGTTTTGTAAAACAATATATATTAACCAAAGGTTCATAGTAAAACCATATTTTTTGTGAATAATAGGTTTATACGATTGCAGGTTTTATTCGGGGTTTGTTATTAGTCAATCTTATATATGATATATCTTGACCGAATATATTTTTAGGTTTTGAAAACGTTTAAGTATGGATTCATATTATATCATTGGTTTGGTTAAAATTCTTTCTTTCTTTTTTATCAAAAATAAACAAGAATCTTTCTTTTTATTTTAAAAGAATTCATTCTAAGTTTCTAACAAACAAAAAGTTTGTTTTTCTCTCAAATAAAAAAAAAAGTTTATTTTAACTTTTCTTTTTGCTAGCCTTGAAGAAAATAACAATCACAGTACACACAAAATATTGACATTGCTGTGACTGGTTTATGCTATTTAGAATTAGAGTACTTTTGCAACTATTTAATATCTTATGGTTTATTTTGCGCAAAATATACTGTGGTATATTACCGTATATATATATTAGCAAGACTATGTAAAATATTGGTATTTATTTTTTACTATATAATATTTCGATGAACCGCGTATGACCTTTAACGTTATACGCGTTCACCCATATCCGAAAGTAATTGAGATAACAATCTATTGATAATTGGTCACTGAAAGCTAGAACTCTATACCTAGTTTAGAAAAGAATAATAATTTTTAACAGAGAAAATATAAGAATTTTCGAAGACTCTCTAAAGACTTCCAAGTCCAATCACTTTCGATCAATAAGTATGTAAATAGATTGACCTTGTCATTTAGAGATTCTAGTTTGACCAAAAATTAAACTGAAAACCAAACACAAAAGACTTGTTCTCCCTCCCTTTGTCTGCACCGCGTCTACAACGACATTGCACCTAGTCCGTGTTCCAAATTATCATGGTTTTAATTTATCATCTTGGAGTTTGCCAAAATAATTTTTGTTACGTTATTCCTTATTTCAAGTTGTATCTGTTCAACTTAATAGAAATAAGCAATTTTATTTTAAAAGCTAACTGGAATATAATCAAAAACGAAATCCCTAGTTCTACCTACTTTTTGTTGGGCTTGTTAAAGCATATGTCCAACTCTATATTATCCGATTAGTTCGATATTATCCATTTTGGACCTAATTGGCAAGCCCGCATAGATTTACTTTTGGTTTCCTTCCCAAAAGGCTTCGTGCTATTAGAGTTGGATATATATTAGATTCTCATTATCTAATTCTCCAATGTGAGACTTAGTTTGTTTATATCACATTCTTTTCGTGTCCCACAACTGACTTCCAGGATCTTTTGACTTGATCTCTGCCACACACACCTCCCATTCCTAATTCGAAGGGTACCCATTCATCTCTCGAAGGGTATTTTGGTCTTCTTGCAGATTTCTCGTCTACCTGGTTCTGATACCAACTGTTGGGCTTGTTAAAGCCTATGTTCAACTATATATTATCCGATTAGTACGATATTATCCACTTTGGGTCTAATTGGCAACCCGCATGGATTTACTTTTGGTTTCCCTCCCAAAAGGGACATGTCTTTATATATTAAACTCTCCTTGTCTAATTCTTCAATGTGGGACTTAGTTCGTT
>NC_027754.1:21712567-21712827 GCF_000695525.1 Brassica oleracea var. oleracea
AAGACCAAATTGATTTTGGATAAATCTATAGCTTCTTCTTCTTTTTGCAGAAGTTCATCATCATATCTGTAAATTATAGTCCAAACCGTACCAAACAGAAATCAAAAGTTAGACCCAGGGCAATCTTAATTTATTTTGCTTAATTTTATATGGTTTGGGTAAAACACGTGAGTTATATTATAAATTTTGTAATCTTCAGCAGTTTCATAATCGGAGAAAAAAGTTTTTTTTTTTTACAAACAAATTTACATTATGATTAC
>NC_027754.1:21712938-21715791 GCF_000695525.1 Brassica oleracea var. oleracea
CCCCCTCCAAAAAAAAAAGTCTACCTAAACCATAACAGAAGAGTGGGTTGTCTAACATGGGTTATGACTTATCACTTGTCATTTGTTTATGTTTTAAAATTTTTATCGTGTGCATCAATCCTGAAATAAGCATATATAAATACTGAAATACATATCTGTTAACAAAGAATGCGCGAATTTAAAAACTACTTTTCTAATAACAACCTTTATATTTTATTGGATACGTATAGTATATTTAGTTTTACCGATAAATGAAATTAGTTTTAAAAAGAGGACTTTTCAAAAAAAAAATGAAAAGGTTTCTCATGTAAAATCGAAAACATTTTATCACTTTTAGGGTCGTCAGAGTCATATATGTGATTATGATGAGTCAACACAAGTACACATCTTGTTTTATCGCTTATTGACAAGCTTCAAGGCTTGTGGACGATATGCGAGAAAGCACCTTTTAATTTTTAGTGATGTTTGAGTTAGCAATATAATTGTTAGAAGCAACATGGTACATCCCTTGCATATTATAATTGCTACCAAAACCATCTAACTGTTTTAGAAATTTACGTTACTTTTCTTTACAAAGAGCCATAGACTAGAAAACAACCATATGTGAGAATATGTTACATATTTCTCTATTCTGAACAATCATTTTTTAATTTTGAAAAGCATATTATTATTTTTTTAATTTTTAAAAACATTAATTTATGAAAACATATTTTCAAACTTTTGACCACAGTTTTTTTTTGTATTGAATAAATATAGTTTGACAAAGGGAAAATTTGTATTGATTATGGTCCACGGAAACAGAGTCATGCCTGGATGAGCAGAAGCGTGGAAAAAACCTGTACAAGCTAAGTCAGCAACAAACTGTCTGATGTGGCACTTATGACCTCTTCTTTGCTTTTGACTTCCTCAAGACTAGACACATTCAAACCCCTTGTTATTGTTATTTTTCAATTTTCATTAAGTTGAAACAAAAGAAACACACAAGTAATACTAATCAATTTGATATGAAGTAATTTCCTCTATTTACTTATTTTATATTATAAGATATTTTTAAAAACAACAACGTGATCACCACCTAACGGGTGTATATATAAATATATAATATTGATCAAATCAATGTAATTAGCCATAAACGTGTATTAAGAGTATCAACTAGTTCTGGAAGTCATCAAATGAAAAGTTAGTCTTTTCTAACGACTGGAAAACATTTTAACCAAACCTCATCTTGGTAAGAAATAGACATGAACAAACATTAAAAATACAATAATAATAGAAAAGTTTTGTTTTCTTCATTTGACTTTTCTCCTCTCCCTATTTTACACACAAGTGACAAATTATATATATACAGGCATTCATGTACCTTCCCGGTTTCCCCTCAATCATCACGTAATCATTTTTCTTCACAAGAATAATCATCACACTCACATTTATATACATATCTCTCGCTCTATATATTCATAAATTATCTTCTCATAAAGTGGAATCTATGGATAATAGATGGCCAAAATCTAAAGAAATCTTGGGCCCGAGACCACCTCCATTGAAAATTCGTAAAGAGTCTCACAAGATCATCAAGAAACCACCATTGGTGCCACAGCCACGACTAAAACCACCGGAACCCGCACCACCCCAACTACAGCAGCAAGAACCGATGCAATCACAACCGCCACGTGGTCCGGTGATCATATACACCGTATCTCCCAAAATTATCCATACACACCCTAATAATTTCATGGCACTGGTTCAACGTCTCACAGGGAAAACCTCTGCCTCTACAACCTCATCTTCGGCGTCTCAATCCATATTAGCACCAAACAACATGTCAGCAACGGTAGATACATCCTGCAGTTCGCTATCTCCGGCGGCTCGGTATGTTGTGATGGAGAAAGATAATGCCTCAAACGAAGTAGGGTTTGTAGGTGGTGTAGAGACCACTGATCAATCTTATTATTATCATCATCATCAAAACCGAGTTATGGACATCCCAAATTCTTACAATGGTGGGATTTTACCTCCGGACCCCACTTCGCTGCCGTTGACATCGCAGGAGTTCCTTTCTACAGTTGCACCACCGAACGATCCACAAGGTTTGTCGGCGTTGTTCAGTGATTTTAACTCTATCCTACAAACTAGTCCTCCAAAGATTCCATCTCCTTCCATGGACCTTTTCAACAATTTTTTTGATTCTTGACTGGAATCTTATTTGAAGTTGAACTGGTTAACAAGTGTTATAGAGGGTGACACATGATGTGTTTTACGTTTCTTCATCATATTTTTAGGAGACTCTCATAAAAATAGAGGGTTCCTACTTCTGCATGCCGTGATGATGACGTCATTTGTTAGGATCATATTGGCAACTTGATGATGTGTATTCGTGTTTAGTGGGCGTTTCACAAAATTTAAACTCTTATCTTTGATGAATCTTGTCCATTCTTAGCTACTATGTGCTCATCAACTATAATCCAATAGGAGGCATTTATTAATTTACTCTTTGTATAATAAACCTAATGTGTGTTGGTAAAATGGATGTTGTTAGTTTACATAACATATGGTGGGACACTACAAGAAAACACACCGAATTCCGACGGATCTTCCGACGGACACCAAGGTCGTCGGACATTTGCGACGGAATACTGACAAATTTCCGACCAAATCCAAAAAAATGAAGTCGTCGGAATTCCGTCGGCCATTTCCGACGGAATTCCGACGACATACGGTTCGTCGGAATTTTCCGACGACTTTTCGACGACATTCCGATAAAAAATGTAACCGTTGTAGTCGTCGGAAGTTCGTCGGTATATTCCGACGAAATTCCGACGACATTCCGATTAACAGCAAAGTCGTCGGAATTCC
>NC_027754.1:21721080-21754379 GCF_000695525.1 Brassica oleracea var. oleracea
GGTCGTCGGAATATACCGACGAACCACGTTCGTCGGTATATTCCGACGGAAATGAGTTTGTCGGTAAATTCCGACGGATATATGTCCGTCGGTATATTCCGACGGATACAGTTCGTCGGAATAAACCGAGGAACCACGTTCGTCGGAATTGTAGTTTTCCGATGAACTCTGGTCTCGTGTAGCCGCATCGTAATATCGTCGGAAGTTCGTCAGAATGACGTTTCTTGGTATTCGTCAGAAAGTCGTCGGAATTTCTGACGAAATTCCGACGAATTTTTTTTTTCCGACGAAACGATACCGACGGACGGGTTCGTCGGAAATTCGTCGGAATAGACCGATTCCGACGAATTACCGACGATTTCGGCCATCAGAATCCCCCTGTTTTCTTGTAGTGGGATTAGAATACCAAATATAGATCGATTACGACTAAAAGTACTTTCACATGTGTGATTGACTTTGTAGCCAAAAGAGAAGACTAACAATATATAAAAGAACGTGAAGTTATTGAGTGCAAAGTAGTGACAAGGTGATAGCAATGGGGTAAAACATGCGGGGCAAATCAGTAACTAAATATGTATTAGTTGGATTATCAACCATTAGGTTTACATTTTGACCTGTCGAACCGGTATGATTTCTTATGACAGTAGTCAGTCGCACGTTGTATTTCTCATACACCTTTTCTGAACTTCTGATTCTTCAATTAAACACCATGTATGTCACTGTTTTATTATGTTCCTAATAAGATGTTCTTCGACTGCAATTTTGATTGAGAAATTTACATAGACGAATCCGGCGAAAGTTAAATAAGGCCAAAACGCACATAAGAGCAATGAGTCCAAACCATTATCGTATGGAAAATGAGATTAATATACTTTTGCGTATCGTCTAGTATAAATGCCTCACAATCAATCTATCTAAAATCAAAGGCAGAATTCACCAAAAAGCTAGCTTGTATTCTAGGCGGTTAGTATTTGTGGGTTTCTCACACTATACTTTTCTCCCTCTTCCGACTAAACATCGATGTCGCACATCACATTTCTGAGGGAATTAATTGCTTTGATATACTTTTATGTATCATTTAGTATAAGTAACCCATAATCAATCTATCTATCACAAAGATTGGCTCAAGAGTACTTCACTGCTCTGACTCATATCGGCTGCTGTACTTGTGGAGAAAAGAGTATTGTGAATCATTTCCTTTTAGATTATAAAACATAAGAAAGCTGCCTCTAAATATAAAATTAGGAAACATATCTTTCTTAACTCAACAAATCCCACTAAATAAATATTCTATTAATTAATCGTCTAGAAAAAAATCATACAAATTAGTATATAATTTTATGAGTTAATCAACTTGTCCTGTTGCGTGTACCATTTGACACTTCAACGAGTTATGACTATGCAAACTCTATATATCAGATTGCCCAATTGCCCACAACAGAAAACACTCGGGCATCTCCCAAGAAAACACAACATAAAGCTAGAGAAACCATCTTTCATACCATTGCAGCTAATCAAACCTATAGATGGAAAAATTACGATTTCTCCAAATTTTAGCAAAAAGAAAAAATAGATTACTACAATTTCTTAATCACACTTGTGCTTGCTGCTTCGTTAAAATCTAAAGGCAGGCGACACTAATTTCCTAGGGAGAAGAAAGGGCTTTTTATGAATTGGGCCAGCACACGTATAGGCCCGTTAACTTAGAGCGAGAATAGAACGGGTCAGTAAAATTACGGGTCGGGTTGACCATCCAGTTAAAGCGAATGAACCAGAAACTCGAAATCGAAATTGAAATTTTAGAGGCAAGAACACGAACAAGCAGCTGGGGATCGAAACCTTTTTCCCTTTTAAATTGAAATTAGGGATCGCGATTGTTTCCGTCGTCGCCGTCCATGGCGGATGGGTACTGGAACCAGCAGAGACAGCATCAGCCTCCGATGTCGTCGATCTCCCACGGTGGCCCTCCAAAACGCCCCCGTTCTGACTTCGGTAAACCTCAATTCTCCTCCTTTTTCTCCGCTCGGTTTTGTAATTTTACAATTTAAACCTCGATGAGCTTGTTTCGACAACTTCGAGATTCAAGTTTGAGCATATGTTCTATCTGTTATAGGTCTTAAAGTATTGCTTCTTTGCATTGAAAACAATACCTCTTGTTAGTTTTGCAGATTATGTCCATAGGGTTTAACGCCTTGTTTTATTCAGGACATGATATGCACAGTTACGTGTCACGTGATGAGGATCGAGGAGGTGCAGTAAAAGATACCAGAACTATTGGCTCAGCTTATGACCTCTACCTCCAGAGTGTGGTACGATCCTTTACTCATGTTTTGTCTCTTCTTTCGTTGACGAACTGAGATTCCTCCCATGTTTTTGTAGCAAACGTCATCTATGCCATCTGAAGAAGTTGGTCGGTTTAACAATGGTGTCGGCATGGGAAGACGAGGAGGTGGAATGCTGCCTCCAGATTTTGGGCCAAACGGTCGAGGATTGGGCTTTGGTCAACAAGATTTAGTTGGTAGGCCTAGCCGGGAGCTGCTTCGTCTGCCTCCGGATGCATCCAACACTCTGTTTGTTGAAGGACTTCCTTCTAATTGCTCAAGGAGAGAAGTATCTCGTATCCTTTTTTCTGTGATTCGTTTCAAAAGTTTCTTACACTAGTATGTTTGAGCTGGACACTGTCCTTAACTATATGTCTAGATATATTTAGGCCTTTTTTGGGATATAAAGAGGTGAGACTTGTGACCAAAGATTCTAAACAAGTAAGATTCTCTGTTTCCAACTTGAAACATTGTTGAAACTTAACCGTCCCATTAGTTTTCACTTACTAAAGTTTTTTTTATTTTGTATGCAGAGGAATGGAGATCCTATTGTTCTTTGTTTTGTTGATTTTGAAAATCCTGCATGTGCAGCAACTGCTCGTACCGCCCTGCAAGGTAACCAACATTCTCTCTACTGATGAAATTGGTAATATATGGTCCAACACATTTTCATTTTATGTTGCTTTGTTTCTTGTAATATACTATCTTCATCAATATGTTTAAGAAAAAGAAAAACACTCTACCTCGGACTGGAACTGAGGTTTCTATGCGTTTCACAGGCTATAGAATGGATGAAAATGAACCTGATTCCAAGAGTTTGCAAATCCAATTTTCAAGAAACCCAGGTCCAAGACCAGGACAACGCGGAGGAAGGAGATGACGAGTCAGTGTCCTGTGGAGCAAAATCTCCTTGTCCATACATCTCTCACTCAAAGCAATAGAGATGTATGGTTAGACACAAGAGTCTAGGAGATGAGTTGACTGTAATCTAAAGTCTCTCACACTCTCCTTTTTTCCACCTTCTTGATAGATTTAGTGCATCACCTTACTACTGCTATTTATCAAGCCTAAAAAACTTGTTACAACCCTTTCCTTTGTATGTGTGGGAATGATACGGTTTTATGATTTTGATAGTATCCTTAGGGATTGCACTTGTTCATTATATGATTGGGACAGAATCCAAAACAGGGGCGCATGTTGCCATCTTCTTTTTAACTACCAACGATCCAGTTTTTCATTTCTTTACATGGAACGTAGTTAATGCTTAATAGTTAACTAAAACAAAAACTAATTTGAGATTTTTGTTGTCATTTTGACTCCAGTCAATTGCGTTTGCAGCTTTTTCATTGCAAGGCTTTCTTTTCGGTTGTTTGCTTGCTTTTATGTTTAGTGTAAATTTAAAATTTAGCATTTTAGATAAAAATCTATTTGTTGATTTTTAATGTACACTGAACTGAATCATAAGTTTGGCATTTGCGTTTTGAGTTAACAAAAAAAAATATTTATAAAATAAATGATCCCTTTTATATTTTTAGATATGTTAATATATGTTGTGATTATTTTCATTTTTGGTCGCCTATCTCGGTTTCTTAAAACATTACTGTTAAAAAGTCCCTTAGGTGTAATGTTAACGAAAGGATTACTCTCTCCGTTTCAGAAAGATTTACATTCTAGAAAAAAAATTTGTTTCAAAATTATACATTTTTTATTTTTAATGTATTATTTAATGAAAAATTGTAAATTTTTAAAAAATTAATAGTGTTTATTGAATTTATATTGGCTAAAATTTATTAAAATTTGTTATTCAAAAAAATAATGCATTTACTATCAAATTTTAATATGTTTTTTTAATATGTGTGAAAAGTCTATGTATTATTTTGCGTCTACATGGTAAAAGAATGGTATGGTCTTCTAGACCTTTTAGGTGCTTTTGTTTCCTCCTAATAAAATAATAATTATTCAAAAGTTGGAACTTTTATATCTCGGATGTTAAAGGTTCTAATAAATAAACAACTTGCAAAATGAATTAAGAAATCGCATAACCATATAAAAGTAAAATCAGCGACATTTCCGTATTATTTGGTTGACCAAAGCAGTCAATACGGATGGCATCGGTGATGGCCTATGAATAGAGATAGAGAGGTGATAGTAAAAGAGTATATTCGATTTCCAAAGAGCGGATGCTTTTTTCGCGTCCGACTTTTGTTTTAACTTGTTCTGGCTTTTCTGGTGTTCATGATTTAATCATCGAGAAGCCTCATGCTCCTGTCCACGTTAAAAAATCTAATAACGTACATATCACTATTTTTCTTTTCTTTTTCCATCTTTTACAAGCAGTAGATTGCGACTTTTGCAACACGATTTAATTTTCTATGAAAAATTATGTAATCGATAAATATGTTCTGTTATTCATTCATGACTTCAAGGTCTCTTTATATTATATACAAGCTATAAGGTTAAATCTAATACAATCCTAATAAAAAAATATAAGTTAATAGATAAACATCATTTAGATATACCCTAATACTTCCATTAAAGTTGGATCGTAGAGATTTTAAATGCCCAACTTGTATAAAAAATGTTGAATTCCTTTTGTCCCTACGCCTTCGTAAAAATATCAGCTAACGGATCTGCGGAGGAAACATGCAGCGTAGATATCGTGGTTTCGAGAATACGATCGCGGATGAAATGACATTTTGATTCGATATGTTTCGTTCGTTCGTTAAATACCGGGTTTGCTGTAAAGTAAATGGCAGACTGATTATCACACCGGAGAGTCATCGGTTTTGTATGCCTAATGCCGAAGTCGAATAGCAGGCTCTTGATCCACATTAACTCTTTGAGAACCTCTGTCATTGCTCGATATTCAGGCTCGTTAGAGGATAAGAAAACCGTGTCTTGCTTCTGAGACTTCCAAGAAACAACCGACGTGCCTATTTGGACAATCTATCCTGTAAGTGATCACTGGACAACCTTCCCAGTCAGAATTAGATCAACTAGTGATGTGAATAGGAGCAGAAGATCATAGCGTTACACCTTTACCAAATGTCCCTTTCAAGTAACGAATGACATGCATCCCAATGAGCTTATTGAGGTTTCTGCATAAATTAAGTTAGAACATGTAGAGTATGTAAGATCTGGTCCAGTGGTTGCTAAGTAAACGAGTCTGCTAACAAGACGTCGATATCTTTCAGGACCAGGAATGAGATCAGTGTTAGCGAGTGCAAGGCCATGTCTTCGTTCTATCGGGAAGCCAACGGGTTTACATCCAAGCATGTCGACTTCTATAAGAACATCCGTACAATATTTGCGTTGACATAAGTAGAATCCATCGTCGTTTTGGGCCACTTCAAGACTAAGAAAATATTTAAAAAGACCAAGATCTTTCATGTAGAAACATGTGGATAAGTAGGTCTTGAAATCACCAATGGCCGATGAGGAGTTTCCGAATGTGATGAGATCATCAACGTATACTAGCACCCTGAGTGTTACACCATTCTTCATTGAAAAAAGAAGGAATTATCGCTTCTTGATTGTGTAAAACCAAAAGCATGAAGAGCCATGGTAAGCTTGGCAAACCAGGAACGAGGAGCTTGTCAGAGGCCGTATAGTGATTTCCGTAGACGACAAACTCTGTTATCTAATTTTGATCAAAAACCGGGAGGGAGCTGCATATATACTTCGTCATCGAGATCACCGTAAAAGAACGCATTACGAATGTCTATATGGTGAACCTCATGATCTTGTTTTGCCGCAATATCAAGAAAAATCCGAACCGTAATCATCTTTGCAACAAGAGAAAATGTTTCGCTAGTCGATTCCTTCAATTTGATTGTTTCCATGAAAAACTAGTCTTTCCTTATATCTTTCAAGTGTTCCATCTGCTTTAAGTTTCCCTCGATAAACCCACTTGTATCCGAGAGCTACTTTACCCAGAGGAAGCTCTACTAAGTCCCATGTGTGGTTTAACTCCAAAGTTTCTATTTTAGACCACATTGCTTTCATCCAAACATCGAGTAGCATTGCTTCTTTATAGGATTTTGTCTCAGCCATTAGAGATAGGGCCGTAAGATAGCTGGAATGGGATTTTGAAAATCGAGCAGTGATATAATAGTTAGGGATAGGATATACCATACCTAAGAACGATGAAGGAGAAGGAGCTGTTAAAGGAGTGAGGGAAACTGTATTAATGACAAAATCTGTGAGACGTGTTGATGGTTTCTTGGTTCGACAACCGCAACCAAGTACTGTATCAGCTTGGACTGTTTCTGATTTCTGATTCGATCGGAGTAGTCGGGTATGTTGATGAAGAAGGGTTAGTAAGAGGTGTAATGATGTATTTTCGGGTGATGGTAATGTCGAGATATGTTCATCTTCGAGTGCCGTTGATGGCATATTGATCGGTGTTGTCGTGATGATTGGTATTGCAGAAGTTGTTTCGAGGTAAGGGAATACATCTTCTTTGAAGAGAACAACTCTAGAGATAACGAATTCTTCTCTGTCTAAATCATACAAGCACTAGCCTTTCTTGCCGTATGGGTAACCGTAGAAGACACAACGCCTGCCACGGGAAGCAAATTTATCAGCACCAATGTTTTGGTTATGGGCATAACATAGGCATCCGAAGACACGTAACTGATCAAAGGAAGGTGGTCGCCCATAAAGAATCTCGAATGGTGTTTTGTCCTTCAAGAGTTTTGATGGTGTTCGATTGATGAGATAATATGCGGTGAGTGCACATTATGCCCAAAATTTAATAGGCAGTCCGGCTTGAAAACGTAGTGAATGTGCCACGTGGAGAATATGTCGACCATTCTGTTATGGAGTTCCAACACAAGAAATTTCATGAATGATGCCTTATTCTCGGAAGTACTTTGTGAGACACATAAACTCAGTCCCATTGTCGCTTCGTAGAGTTTTTGATATTTTGATTAAATTGCCTTTGATGAGGGCAATGAAGTCAGGGAGTCGGTTGGGTACGGTGGTTTTGTCAGGAAGCAGATAGAGCCAGACGGATCGAGAGTAGTCTTCGACAATGGTTGAAGAATATCGAGATCCACAAGATGCCGAGGTTCGATATGGACCCAAAAGATCGTAGTGAATAAGTTCAAACAAAGAAGAGGTTTTATTATAACTCTCAGAAAACAAGTTTTGGGTTTGTTTAGATCGAAGACAAACATCACAATTTGATAGGCAAAGCGCAACACTAGTAGATTTTAGTTTAACACCGGGAAGAAGACCAACAATGCGAGAAGACGGATGACAAAGACGTCGATGCCACAAAATACCTTCATCACTAGCGGTAGAGTTGAAAGCAGTCGCACTCGAAGCCTCGGATGTAATACAGTCCCTCTCCCTCTCATTCACCCGCTTCAATGAGAGTCCTCGTTATGCGGTCTTGTAAAATAACAAGTTTATCAATAACTTGTCCGACAAGAGAATGATCAATATGAAGCTGGCTGAAGGATACCAAATTAGTGCGGAAGCCGTCCACATAGTACACATTCTGTAAGTATATGTGTTGTAAGTCGTATGGTTCCTCGCTGAGTCGCCAAGACATTAGCACCAGCTGGTAGTCTAACCAAAATCGGAGATACAAACTGAATGTTTTGAAGTAAGTCAAGGTGACCATTCATATGATGAGTGGCCCCTATGTCAAGGATCCATGTAGGATCGTCGTTCTTACCACTTAGACGATTCATATTGAAGTTAAGGTTCGTTGGATTGAGAAGTTTGACCAATGTTTTCCATTGTCCATCAGAAAATCCTGTCAATCCTTGTCGGTCGTTGTCGGTCAAGGTCAGGTTTTCTCCAATCTCTGTAGTCGGATTGATTAACTGAGAGGAGTTCACCTGAGAGTTCTGTCCAGATGATTGCGAGTTTTGGTTGTTCTGTCTAGACGATTTGCGAGTTTGCTTGTCCTCCTTGGAAGTTGATGCAATTTTGTGGCCTTGTTCCCCACCATTCCGGGAACCCGAGTACATGAAAACAGTTTGTTACTCGGTGTCATGCTCTTCCGCAGCTGGTAAAAGTTACATTCACGTCGGGGTTGATGTTCCGAGGTCTAGAGTTGTCGTATTGTCGAGAGGTTGAATTTGACTGCGAGTTTTTTCTGGTATGGTCAGATGTGTTTTGTTGTGCAGCAAAACTTAAAACTGTTGGAGTTTCAGTTTTGGCATTGAGCTGAACTGTTTCATTTTGCATGATCGATTGGTGAACTTTATCGAGGTCCGGTAATGGAATATATGCGCAAATCTGAGATCGAACGGAACCGTGAACTTCATCTAGGCCAAAGAGAAAATCATGGACCCGAATGACTTCACGCTCTGTTTCTTGCGCCATCACCAGATTGTAGTCACACTTTCCGCATCTGCAGGTTTTAGTTCATAGGCCTTCAACCATTGAATCCCATATCTTTGTTTTCCAAAGGAATCTTCGACGGAGGATCCTACTTGTCAGCAATTCGCGAGAGAAGCCCGGAGTTGTTGATAGCGTGCTCCAGTCTTGAGTGCAAATCGCTTCTTAATATGATCCCATAGGTCTTTGGCAATTTCTTTGTGAGAGATGTTAGATCGGAGTTTCGGTTTGATGGTAAGCTTGATCCACGTGACAATAAGATGTTTGTTAGCAGTCCAATCTTTGAGGTCAAGTGAGTCGAGTAACACGAAGATTTTGTGTCCATTCATCGTAGCTTCGTCTATTGAGAAGGGGCTGAGAGATAACTGCACCATGATTATCACCAGCTGTCAAATCATAGAGAGATCGTTCGTCGGGTTAAGTTTGTTGTTATAAGAGTTCCAGCCATTGTCGAGGGTTTCGAGTACGAGAATTAAGAGATCGAGAATCAAGATCGTATGTATGGAAAAATATTAGTTTCGTAGCTCTGATACAATGAGAAGTTATGTAATCGATAAATATGTTTGTGTTATTCATTCATGATCTTAAGGTCTCCTTATATACAAGCTATAAGGTCTTAATCCTATTGACATAAGGAAAGCTAATACAATCGTAATAAGGAAATATAAGCTAATAGATAAACATGATCTAGATACATCTTATATTCTAATAAAGATGATCTTATATATATTGCACATATCCTTAGCTCCTTATGAAATGATTGGGATATTGGATCAACTAATATGAGCAGGTAAAGCCTTAAAAATAAAACACTACAAATGATAGGGTAAAAATTTTAGTGTGCGTTCTAGAAAATAAAAAATATGTCCTATGTGTAAAAATATATATAAAGTTTAAGTTTAATCCAAGAGAACTAAGATCGATAGGACGATGACAATAATGCGTGGCCAACATTATAAGAAATTATCTACCAGTTAAATTTTTCTCATGACTTGTTGAATGTTTTCGATAAGGATTATATTCAGAGCATTTCTAATATGTTGTTATTTCCACCTCTATAATAGCATTTAAAAGTAAAATTATTTCAATCCATCTATATTTCTTCATCTATAATAGAGATTTCTATTTTTTCCTCTATTTATAGAAGAATAAATAGCTTTTCTCTATTTTTTATTTTACATTTAAAGATTAATATTTAAAAAAAATACATTGGAATATATCTAATTTCTATTATACAGTTATTCTATTTTAGAGGTGAAAATGAAAAAATTCATCGGAAATGGTCTCACATCGTATACTGCGAAAGTTGAAATAAATGGTTTTCTTCTCCCAACAATGTATTGCTTTATTTTTTTCAGAAAACAAAACAATGTATTGCTTTTAGCCACTGGTTTGGAAGAATATGTTAATTAATAGACGTCACTTTAAATAATTGATTCACTGACATGATAATAATTTAATGAATTGTTTGAATATAGCATTATATAGAAGATATTCTTGGCTCCAACAAAGACTAATGTTAGGAGACCTAGCGGATTATTTATTCATTCATGATTGAGGGAAAAGAGGCAAGGTGTTAATTAAAATGAAATTTAGTACATACTATTATATAGAGTATTCATTCAAGTGGATTGAAAAGTCTCATTACCTAATCGACATTATTGTAGTGTTCACTTATGGTAGTAGATATAAATTAATTATCGATTAGAGTGGTTCCAAGAGATGTTACACTGGAAAGACAGTCTAAACTACTTTTTTTTAATATTTTGTTTGGGCACTCTTGTATCTTTAGAAGTCGCCTGGAAACAATGACATCTACAATTTGTCATAATGTGACTTTTTTATTTGATGAATTCTAGCTAGTGTATCAATTACCGTTACATATTTCGTATAGCACTATATGGACATTTTACACAAAACAAAGAGATATATAATGTATTAATAATTGACAAAGAAAATGGGATTAGAGAGAAGCAAATCATGACGTTTAGGGACCAGATCTTGTGTATAAACAACTACTTGAGTTTTTAGACTACATATATTTGCTTCATTCGATTCCAACTATTAATTTTTTTTCAAATTAAACAAAACAAAAACATTGGAATATATGTTCTACGAATATTTCTTTGTACAATATCTAACACTATTAAAAGAAAAATAACAAGCCTCCTGAGCTATGCCATCTAGGATCAGAAAATCGTCCAATCAGAGCACTTTTTTTTGACACGTCATAATGGTTTTCGTATGGTTCTATTGACACTTTAGTTTTGGCTCTATTGACACTTTAGTTTGGCTCTATTCAGATTATTATTAGGTCCAAATATGTTTCTCCCAGCGTCTATAGTCTCTCCACCCCCACCCCCTCGACTCTTCCACTTCATCTTCTCGCCGCCGCCACCGTCATCAGACGCCATCGATCCAACGCCTCTGCTTCTGAGCGGCGACGAGAACAAGGGAAGCAACAGCAACGGAGGAGGAGAGCAACGAAGATCATCATCCATGAGGAGACCAGGGCTGAGGGAAGCCGCGAGGCTGCTGAGCCGAGCGAGCAGCGGCGGAGGGCGGCGATGCGGGAGCCGTCTATGGTCGTGAGGGAGGCCATCGTGGAGAGGCAGAGCGATTGGGGCTACTCGAGGAGAGGCAGAGCGATTGGGGCTACTCGAAGCCCATCGTGGTGCTGGACATAGTGTGGAACCTGGCGTTTGTCTCGGTGGCTGGGGCTATTATGGTGATGGCAAGGAATGAGCATCCGATCATGCCGCCTAGGGTTTGGCTCTTGGGGTATGCGTTGCAGTGTGTGTTGCATATGGTTTGTGTGTTGGTTGAGTATAGGAGGAGGAATAGGGTGAAGAATAATAGGACTCCGAGATCACATTCATCGAGGAAGATGCTTTGGGTTCGAGGAGGAATTCACATGAGGAGGTCTTGATTGAAATTAGTATCTTTAATTGTGTGAACCATCTCCCCTTGATACTTCTCTTATATAAAGCTCTATCTCTTAACCTAAATCCATCCTAATTCAAAAAAACCTAATCTGCAAAAACTACACCCATGGTTTGGTACAAACGTAATCTCACCCAAATCTCATTGCTCCCCTCACTTATTTTCTAACTTTTTATATTTAGCTTTCAAAACACATGTGACTAGAACCGTAGCCATTCAGTTAACCGAGCTAACCAGCTTCGTCCAGGTACAGACACGAATCTGAACCTCCGAAACCTAGGAAGATGAAGAATGACTTACCAAGAATTAACATCGTCTGTTAAACAAAAATTGCAGTAAGCTCTTTTCTCGGACCTTGTAATTGTTACATTGATATTTTCTCACCGTTTGCAATTCTCTCACGATTACCCAGATTGTTATCAATGTGAGGTCTTTTTATAAATCACGATTCAATTGAGTACGTGTGCTGAGTGACAGGCTGATCAAGATGGACAGCCCCGTAAACTTCATCCTTTCATTACTCACAGTTGTAAAAACCCTTACAACTTTCTTTGAGAAGAATGGTGAACTCCTCTCTCCTTCTTTCTGATTTCAAGGTTGGGCGTTTAAGTAACTTTTTGATTACCATCGTGTTCAGCCATCAAATTTTATGTTTGTTAATGGTGAGTTTCAGATATTGATTTTGTGACAGAACCCAAGCATATCATGATTGAATTCTTATCTGTTTGAAATTCTTGCAGACAACGATTTTGATATTTGGAAGTTCCAGTTAAGAAAAATATTAAAAATTCCCAAAGAGTAAGAATTGATCTCTATGATTTGCTATGGAAGAGTTGACATTGTTCTTTGAATTGATTTCTGGGTTGTTCTTAGTTTTGTTTATGTTTCTTCTTGGTGTTGGTCCAATGTGATTGAAGAAACAACTTGATTATGTTCTTCACACTGCAGTGGCACTTGAATATTCTTATGTCTGTGTAAAAATCACACCTTTAAGCTAAGGAAGAGAAAGGACTGAAAACAGGTGCTTTGTGTTATAATCAGAGTGTTGGTTTGAAATCCTGGGACGTTTTGGCTACAATCATACACTACTATTGTGATCAGAGTTTTTTTTTTTTGATAAAAATTGTGATCAGAGTTTTTATAACTAAAATGAAAAATTAGCTTTTTATTCACATAAGCTTCGACGATTCAATAGACCTCATTGTGGCGAAGGAACGGCCGGTGCACAGCTTCAAAGGTTCGATGCATCTTCCAACTAAAAAAGCCGTCGTCTTCAACTCCATGGGTGGAGAACAATGATGTCGTAGTCAACGTTTACGAAGACGACTCCTCAGAGATAAGACACTGTTAGGTTCCTCAGGCTATCGCTAATGTGAGCACCGTAACATTTCTGTCATTATGTTTAACGGCAGCGAGAATTCATTAACATCCGTTATGTGGTGTTTTAAATAGTCGGACCTTCTTGACAAAGATCATGCGGAAGATAATTAACATCACATACAAAAAAAATCAAATCTTTCTGCTTATTCACATTAAATTTATTATATGTTCTTTCATAGTATGCAATTCGAAAATTGAATACAAAATATTAACTGGGTAGATGTCAATGATCGAAATGATCAAACAAAAGTTTCGAAAACGTGTGGCCTCGCATGTACCAACACATCAGTATGAGAATTATGAACCAACAGCCTGAATAAAATAATGAAGAATAACCACAAAAATTATTTTATGTTAAGATAATCTTCTTATTAATTCTTAGGGTTTCAGGAACCAGACATGACACAAGCTCAAAAACATTAATCAATTTAAGTGACACCAGCGTTATATTTTGTGAAGTTAACTCACAAATCACAATTTTCTAACAAAAAAAAAAACTTACCAACAGAATTGATATAAAAAATATTGAAAAATATGTAACAATACTAAACTTTTCACCAAAGCAGAAGCAACAAGGAAACAGAAGAGTAAAAACAAAGTTGTGCTATTGCTTTCCCTCATTTCCTTGCTCTCCCGTGAAAACGTAGAAATACTCTTCGAATGTATTTTTTGTTAGTCTCCGTAAAATGCATGTTTCAGTTCAAAAATGTGCATAGTGTAAACGTCAGATATTGGCATTTGTTGTTTTAAATCAGTACGGTATATATGCAGTAAAAATGTTTTCATAAAAATGGTATAGATCATTTTCTCCACGTCAAAAGATTGTTCTGTCCAATTTGGAATATACTTTCAACAAAAGGGTATATATCATTTCTGTTTTTTCTATAAAAAATTATACCATTTTTATTTCAGAAGTGGGTTTTATTTAATTCGCGCTCAGTAGTATTAAATATATGCAATTGATTCAGTTTACCGACTTAGCAAGGTTGTATTTTCTCATTTTGTTGGATTATGACACTGTTTTTACTTTTTTCTTATATACCAACAAAATAGTTTTGTTAAGTTGCAAAGAAAATTTGATTGAAAATTTATATTATTCGAGACATCATCATTAAACAATTTAATTGAGTTTTCACATTTTAATATTGAGACAAAAAAAAAAGTTTTAACATTCTCAATAACCTTTTGCACCAAAGTTATATGTTTAAAAATAAGGTCCTTTTAGCTATAAAATACTATAGTGAGTTAGTAACACTTCTTTCACGATTATCATCATACTGAGAGATACGTTTAGAAGAGAAAGTACAGTAGAATCTCTATAAATTAATAATGTTGAGACTTTAAATTTTTATTAATTTATAGAAATATTAATTTACAAAAGTTTTAGTTTTTGGATTTTTTTCTATTTTTCTGTTTTATTAATAAAATAAGAAAATATTTTATTTTACCATATATAAATTATTTAAATTTTATAAATTTAACATTCATATTATTTTAATATCTTATTTGGTGTATATTTTATGTTTCATCGAATTGTTATGTGATTTTTGATATATTTTTACTAAATATTATCAAAATATATTAAAATATTAAGAAAACTATAATTATTTTCATTGTGAATATAAAACCAACAATATAATGTTTAGTTTGTACTTATATAAAATATATAGAGATAGATAGCAATTTATGATTTTAATAGGACTATATATTTACATGAGAATTTAAAAAATATTATTATCTTATTATTTTATCTATTTATGTCATATTTTACATTGGTCCAAGTTGGGGCCGACAAAATTTATTAATTCATAGAAATTATTAATTTATCGAGTATTAATTTATAGAGATTCTACTGTGTAAAATGATGATTGCATATGTTTAAATATAATAAATTCCACCACAATTCACAACTTTTAGGTTTTCAAGAACGATGACAAAGACACAAATGCAAAGAAGCTTAAGTTCTTAAAATTCACGTGTTTGATGGTCATATAGCCAAACAATAATATTTAATATCAACAGAATAACACGAAGTTATGATTAAACTTAGAGGAATAATTAACTGCACACTAATATTTATATCTCATACTGTACTAAAAAGATAATTTTCAAATAATAAAATACATCTATTGTGTTAAAAATTAATTTATATTAATGAACAACCTCTAAAATAAAAAGGTTAAGACATTCTAAATAAAATAAAGAAACATAGCAAAATGATAAAATAAAAGCAATATAACAAAATATATTTTCATAATTATAATTCATGTTATGTTATATATTATTAATTTTTTTAACTTAATTCAATATTGCAATACCAAACATATTCAAAATGGTTTCAGTCTTAAAACCAGCATTCCACAATTGATTTCAAATTGATGACATAAACTTAGCATGATATTTATAAGTGTGTTATTGGAAACAAGAAATTTCATATACATTTATTTATAACAATTTTGATTTTTTATTCAAACCTGTATACAAACAAAATAATTCCAAAATAACTATCTTACAGACTACCATTATAATTCAAAATGAGTCTAAAAATCAAAATAATTCTACAAAAATGAGTTTAAAAATCAAAATAATTCTACAAAATGAGTTTAACTATCTTACAGACTACCATTATACAACATACATTTGTAAAAATTTAAAGGCATTTATCCGCGCTTAGCGTGGAAAATGATGTAGTTTATTGTAATTATATTGGAAGGAGCTCCTGTATTTTGTATTTGATATATTGATGATGGTATACTATTATTAATTCTTTGTCACCATAGATAGGTTCACAATTATTTTCCTCTTTGATGATCGACGTAATAAAAAATTTGTCCCCACAGCATTTTTCTGATGCCCCACAGGCTACAACATTATTGGCACAACTTTTTTTTGAGTCCTTACCTTATTTTATTAAGTTTTTATGTTAAGAGACAAAGCTTAAGAGATAATCCCAAAAATGTAGATTATTGGTAAGACTTTTGTTGTCTCTTCGTAAATTAATTAGTAGATTATTGGTAGCATTTTAGTTAAAGCAACATTATTGGCAGGATTTTTTTTGAGTCCTTGGCTTATTTTATTATGCTTTTATGTTAAGAGACAAAGCTTAAGAGACAATCCCAAAAGTGTAGATTATTGGTAGGACTTTTGGTGTCTCTTAGTAAATTAATTGTTTATTTTAATGAATAATGATATATAAAAGATAAGTTTTAAATAAAACATATAACATTAAAAGTGAAAACATAATAAAATTACAAAGTTGCAACAAAAAAAATATAAAAAAAAAAATTACAAATTTAAGAAATAAAAGTAAACACACATTTTATTCAATTCATAGAAACTTACAAATTATATGTTATTTGGAAGATGTCCAAATTTAGGCCATATATTTTCAATCAAATCATTTTTTAATTGTTGATGGGCTTGTCTATTCCGAACGCTCGCTCGACGATCAATTGTATTGCCGAGATTTGTAGGCATATCGACGGAAAATGTATCATCCACATCTTCTCCTTGTTGAAATTCAAAAACGTCATACTGAGTGAATGATGATCGTTCATCTTCGACAATCATATTATGGAGTATGATACATGTTCTCATAATATTTGCTATTTTGTCTTTATCCCATAACTTAGATGGATTTTTGACAACGACAAATCTAGCTTGAAGGACTCCAAAGGCAAGTTCAACATCTTTTCGAACAGCTTCTTGGGTTTTAGCAAATAATGATTTTTTCTCACCTTGTGGTAGTCTGATAGATTGAATAAAAGTCGCTCATTTCGGATAAATACCATCCGTGAGATAATAACCCAAATGGTACTCCGTTCCGTTGACATAGAAGTTTACTGGTGGTGTATTTCCGTTAATAATGTCATGAAAAACATGTGATCGATCAAGAATATTAAGATCGTTCATAGTACTTGGAGCTCCAAAAAACACGTGACATATCCAGAAGTCATATGAAGCTACCGCCTCTAACACAATTGTTGGTTTTCCGGTTCCTCGTGAATATATTCCTTTCCAAGCGGTCGAGCAATTCTTCCACTCCCAATGCATACAGTCGATGCTTCCAATCATCCCTGGAAATCCATGTTCCTCTCCGATATGGAGTAGTCTTTCCAGATCCTCCGGTGTGGGACGTCTTAGGTATTCATCGCCAAACAAGCTGATTATTCCGGCGGTAAAATTGTGCAAACATTTTCGAGCTGTTGTTTCAGCAAGTCGGACATATTCGTCAACTGTATCAGCTCCACCACCATATGCTAATTGTCGAATTGCTACAGTACATTTTTGTAGGGATGATATACTAGACCGTCCGGTTGCATCTTCTGTTGGTTGAAAATACGGTACTTCTGTGGAGAGACGATGCACAATACGCAGGAACAATGATGTGTTCATTCGAAACCGTCGCCGGAATAACTTGGGAGTGTATGTTGGAGTATCGCTAAAGTAATCATTCCAGAGCTTCTGGTGGCCTTTTTCCCGGTTTCTCTCGATAAAAATACGTTTTTTCGCTCTTTTGGTTCTGGAATAAGATCAGGGTTTTCAAAATAATCATCAAATATGGAATCAAATTCATCATCATCATCTTTGTGGTAATAATAATGGGAAGAAAATGCCATTAGAAATTTTCTTAAAAAGGAGAAGATATGATGAAAGTGAGCAGAAGATGTCTAAAAATGTTTTACGATGTCTTTTACTTATAGGCTAAAAGAAGTGTATCTTTTGATACTAGCTTGTGATACTATATTTTTTTTTCATTGCTCGTGAGGACATCTTGTGACACTATATTTTGCTTTCATCGGTCACGAGCACACATGCTCACGAGCACACTTGTATTCTCATGTAACTTTGTTTAGTTTTGCAGATAAACAATTTTTTTTGTAATCTCCAAGACCAATGGTCACGAGCACACAGTGAAGACATCTTGTGACACATTTTTGGAGGCAAGTGCAATCCAATTGTCATACATTTTTGTAGATCATGATCATGAATCATGTTTTCATGAATGTGTAGTTTACAAAGAGATCATTTATAATTATAGCCATAATGAGATAAGAGTTCATTTATAAATAAAGTCATAAGTCATTACGAGTCATTACAAAGAGTTCAACAAAAATCAGTACAAATCCGATTCATTACAAAAGGCTTGTTCGAAAAACTGATCAATAACAATGATCATTACACCAACAAACTGATCAGTACAAATCAGATTACACATTACTACATCATCTGGATTCACTTAAAGATGATCCCCAAACCTATGAAAACTGAAACAATGATCATTACACCAACAGATACTTCAAACCCATTGATAAAACTTGATCTCTTCTTTGCTAAGTCACACACAAGCTTCTCTAACCTAACCAACTTCTGCTCAGTCTCAAAGTCACTCAAAAAGGTGAGATTATCTACCTTTTCAGCCAGTTGAAGTATGTGTCTATCCCTGGCCCTCATCTCCTCCATCACCGCGACATCCCACTACTTCCAAACATGGCATTCTCCATCATCAACCTGCTCACATGTGTAGTATCTTCTTCCTGGATCGTTTTTTTGTGTACGACGTTGCTAGTAGAGGTTCACCACCACAGTAGCATGTCTGCGGGAATCCAAATTCAACCTCGGGTTGCGGAGTGTACTGAGCCGGCGCAACATAATTGATGCTTAACTCAGCTTGGTCCCGACGAATAAGCTCTTCCGTTGAGCTGTATCCACTGCCAGCTATCTCCCCACCATACTTCTCTAAATCTGAAGGCTGGCTGTAGCTATATCGACGGCCCATTTTAACTAAACCTGGAAAAAACTAATCATATTAGATAGACATCTAATGATCCAGGAAGATAGACAATTTTTTAATAGAAGAGCAACATTCATTTATCAAGTAGAAAGCAGAAATACATAGATAGACATTCTAAGTTATTCATTAATAAAGATAGACATTTTAAAAGCAAACAAGAAGGGAATTCATCACGTTTAAGATAATACAAAGTACTAAACACATAAATTTTAAGACATAGTTCTAACATAGAAACATAGACAAGCTCTAATTCTCATAAATACTGGGAGAGTAGCTTATTCTTGACAACTTCTTCAACCTCACTTAGTGGTTCTTTCTTGGCTAGGAGTGTGTCTAGTATGGCAAGCTTTGACAGTTTCTCCTTCATCATGAGATCCTTCTTCTTCATTTCCCAAATGCTCGTATACTCAGCAAGAGACTTCCCTTGAGCATTATTCCTTTTAGCTTTAGCAGCCTTGATACCTTCAGGACGGATCTCATGATCACCAACAGTGGTGCTTGAAGTTTGTGAACATGTCTCTCCAGCTTTTCTCTTTGAACTCCCACTAGGTTTAGGAGTGTTTAGGTTAAGCCATTTCTGCTCATACCTCAACACACACCACGCATGTTTAAGATTAAATTTCGTGTTGTGATCAGAGTAGAAGATGTCATGAGCCACCTTGAGAAGATCGATTGTCATTCTGACCAGAACTGATCTGTCTCTCTGCTGCCGCATATGCACCACATAATTTTTTGGTGAAGTCATTGATTTTGTGCCCCCTCTGCTTACAATGGAGATGCTCTCTTGGTTCACCACTCTCTCTAGCATGAGGACTTGCTGCATAATATTCACCTACTCATTTCCAGAAGGTCCCTGCTTTTTGTTCATTTCCAACAACAACATCCGTAGATGTGTTTAGCCACGCACTTATTAGGACCTCGTCATCAGCTGGAGTCCATTTCCTTCTCTCCCTACAGGCCACTGGTGTGTCTTCACGTACATCTGGAGCGTCGGTTTATTGTGAACTAAAAGGAGGGATTTCTAAGGCTCCAAAGTTTAAAGTAGAAGGATAACTTTCATAAGGAAAGTTCTGACTGTTAAGAAGGCCTACATAACTACGAGACTGACTATATGGATTCCTTGAATCCATATTGATTAGAACAGAGATAGGAGTATAGAAGAGAAGCCGTAGATAAACCAGAGATATATGATATAATGAGGGATGGTTGGGGTTTAATAGGCGAAACTTGAAGAAGCAATAAGTAAGAATAATAAAGACATAACCATAAACTACCAACGTCTAATCAAGAGTTATTACACATTGCACAACCAAAAAGCTATCAAGTAATTAAATTATAAGAGGATTTGGTTTCAAACAAACTAGACTCCAATGACAAAGAACTAACCATAAACATCTCTTTATTCAGACTTGTCAATTTAGTTCACTAACCTTCAATTACGTTAAAAAACGATTTCGTTCGAAACCAACTACAAGAACAAACGTACTAAACAATATACTTTTTCGCAAAAAGGTTACATATGGTATGAGAACACACCATAAAACTCGAATGAGTGAATCACCACGCATACGTCGTTTTCTAACAAATCTTGTATTCTACCAATCATTTGAAAAATAATGCTATGAGAACACACCATAAATCACCAAGTTACAAAACGAATACTGAGTTACCAAAAATGATAAACCCTATCAACACTGAACTTCTAAACACGAATTCTCAAATCTACAAAGATAACCAAAACACCAAAATCATAAACCAATATGGTGACAATTGAAATCAACGAGAAAGCAAGATAATGAAACCCAGAAAACTACATAAAGATACACCTTTTGTAATTAATTTACAGAAAATACACAATTCTTGATACAACATTCCTCAGAAAATGAAAAAGCTAAGGAAAAGAATAAACCTTTGAATAGATTTGTTCAAAGATCAAAAAACACCAAGCATAGAATCAAGAATTTTCATTCCTCAGAAAATGAAAAATCAAAAAACAGAGACACAGTGCAAAGAGAAGACCCTTACATTTACTCAAACACTGAAATCCATCGAAGATCAATTGTCCTTATCAAGAAAATGAATCTAAAAATGGCTTCATCTCTGAAATCCCTAAATCTACCCTAATTTTCAATTAGATTTACTCAAACATCAAGCATAGAATCAGAAACAGATCGGTGAACAATCACAAACAAGGAGCATGCAATCAAATCATGACAATATAAATTTCCAATCAAACCCAGATACGGAGGACTTATTTTCGACAAATAATTCCTATAAATCTCAAAATGGAGGACAGAGGAGGAACACGTACCCGGTTTCGATTGGATTCGGCGGAGAAGGGTTCGATGACAGGAGAGATCGGCGTGGATTGAATGACCAGATGACCGTCTGTTTGAAATCGCCGACGAAAGAGAGAGAATAGGGAGACGATGAAAATGAAGTCGATACCGTAAACTTTACTTTCCCATACCCCATTCGGTAAACCTGTCGCCTTACGCCACGTGCCCCTCGAGTTAAGGGAATCTAGCTTTAGTTAAGTCGGGTTAGGTGATATTTACTAATTGTGTTGATGTTTTAGAAGCAGTTCGAACCGTTGAGACTATATGTTTGTATGTCTTGTATTCATTTGTTTTCATGAAAATGTCTATCAAGATCCAAATTGATTTCTACTCTTTGGGAGGAGGGGGGGGGTTCGAGTTAAGGGAATCTAGCTATAGTTACGTCGGGTTAGGTGATATTTGCTAAATGTGTTGATGTTTTAGAAGCGTTCGAATCGTTGAGACTATATGTCTTGTATTCATTTGTTTTCATGAAAATGTCTATCAAGATCCAAATTGATTTCTACACTTTTCCAGTTTGTGATAAATATTGTCACAAGATGACTCTTGTATCTTTTACATGATGATGCGTTTTAGATTTAGTATTTTTTTGCAGGAAATATAGATGAAGAATTTAAAATAGAACATAGTCCTAACTCGGATTTTAGCTTACATGGGATCTTGTAACTCGTGTACCGGACATTTTCACATAATAGACATTTGAAGAAATGCATGTTTAATTTTGTAATATATTTATAAGTGGTTAAAATATTATCTAAGGTGTCGGCAGAATATGTAGTATATATTTTCTACTCNGGGCCACTATAACATATTTGGTACCAGAAGGAAGATGGAATTGACCTAAAATGCTCAGAACATATGGTTTAAGTGTGAAATTGTTGTATTATTTTTGTAGCGTTCAACCAATGACTTTTCAAAGTAGACATATGGTGGTAACTAAGGTAATATCCAATATGATGAAACAATAACTTATATATTAAGTGAAACATTGTACATACTTCTTCCGTTCCTAAAAGATCTATATTTTAGAAAAAAAATTTGTTTCAAAAAAATACATTTTTTATATTTTTAATGCATAAATTAAATGTAAATTGTAAACTTCAAAAATCATAATTGTATTTATTAAAATTCTATCGGTGAAAACTCGTGGAAAATAGTTGATTACGGGAAATAATATATTAGTAACTAAAATTTGATATATTTTTTTAATAAGTGTGAAAATCCTAAAATATGGATCTTTTATAAACGGAAAGAGTATTATTTTAACAGAAACATCTTTTTACAATTGAAAAACAAATCCCATAAACCAAAACAATCAATGATGTCCTAACACTTTTAATAAAGAAAGACAAATAATAATGAAATTTCAAGAAAAGTTGTAGTTAAAATCAACACATGTTAAAGATGATTAATACTAATTAAAGTTAAATATGAATTTAAATTGATAGGGTTCATATAGGATATATGGAATTTAATCAATATTATCAAAGTAGATATCTATTATGGCATTGATTTTCTTATTAGTTTTAGCATAATAGTTTGTTTTTCCTTTTCTGAATAAAATTTGTCAATGAGATTAGGAGGGATTTGGACTGTTGTTAGCAAAGGGATTTTCCTTATAAGTCAAAAAGATTACGATTGATATCAATAAAAGCAACATCTTTTCCGAAAACAATAAAAAGAGTTGTGAACTAGTCCAGTTATTGTGCATTTATGTTCCATTAATTTCGTCATATTAGTCAAAAGATAAATTACTTACAATATAGTTTGATAATTATCTTATTAGGTTCATACTATATTCCATAACCAATACCATCAACAGAGTTTCCAAGTTTTTGTTCGTTCATCTGATTTAATGGTGATCTCACTTTAACAAAACAATCATAAAGACTTTCAGTAGTCTCAACTAATGTGTAACATATTTAGTTATAAAATCTAAAGATTATGATAGATAGGTCCGCAGTAGTCTCAAATAATGTAGTTTACAGTACGATTATAACGTTAAGCCTCTAAGATATATATTATACTCTATTTATCTTATTAGTAATGTTTGAAAGATACATATAGAATTTATAGAAATTTTTTTTATTAACGACATTAATCTCGAATTGAACTGCAAAAAATGATAATTCAGTTTTGAGAAAGATTACTTTTTTCATGGTCATATTGACTACAAGTTTTAACAAACCACAAGTGTTTTTTTAGTTCTTAACTATTATAAATATAACCGATATAGCACGACAAAGAAGTCGATATTCCTTAGATATTTTCTCTCTGGCAATATTTCTAACAGTTTTGTCATTACAATTTTCTTAGAAGCTCTTTTTTTAAACTTAAATTTAGAAGTTATTTTGCCTATCTGATTTAAAGAATTTGAAATCTTACAAAATTTACCGTCGAACTAATGGCTCTTAGTAATACAAATAGACAGTACTTATTTGAAAAGACACATTGATTATAGACAGCACAATGTAGACACATTCGGCAGCCCGACAAAACTGTCTTACGACAAATAAAGATTATGTACGTGTTTCCACGGAATAGTTACATATTCCATATGTTATTATAGATATTGGTTGATATATCGACGTGTAGTCTTTCTTTTTCATATCTTCTGAATGTGATGAGTTTATTATGTTTTATATTATTTTCAAAGTATATTACAAAATCACACGTAGCTAGTAGCTAACGGGTCCAGTATATTTTAAAAATTATATCGAACAAGGAGGCCATGTTGCTTATGTCTTATGCATGAATCTATCATGATAATCAAGTCAGTAACTAGACTGAATATATTAGTGAGTCAATATATCGAAGATAGATTTTATTTTCTTTTGCAACAAAGTTATGTTAAGCTAATAATGATCATATCACCTGTGTCCATGTCAAAATCATTAACCACGATAAAATTATGAAAGTTGTAGATCTCAGAAATTAGTTTAGAGTTCGAACAACCTTATTTTGGAATTCGGTTAAGAAAAATTAAAATTTCCTGCTTAAGAAATATATAACATTCAAGCTTTGGAGGTAACATGATTACACGATATTTTAAAATAATTATAGGGCAGAAGATAGATATAAGACAATATAAATAAGCGAAAGAAAAGAAGTTCGAGGAATTTAACACTTACATATAAGAAGGGTCCACGTAGTATCTAAATTAATTAAGTAAAATTTTCAATATTAATAAATGCATTAAAAATTGATACTATATCGTACGGTCTTTAAATGTTCTTATGGAATTGTTACCTAGTCAATACGTAACTATTTTTGAAAAATAAAAATAATATGTATTATTTATCTTTTAATACGTAAATATTATTACTTCATAGCTATCTTATTTCGAAGGTGATAAAAATGAGCTAAATTTCAAAAAAGAAATCTAAATATATAAACCATATGTAAAATATCATCAGTAAAGATACATATTGTCGTGTTACTTATAAAAATGACAACCAGTGTGACGCTGATTATTCTTGCAGTTCGTTGAAAGTAAGCTTTCAGGGATGTGTTAAAGAACTGTGAAGAAGTTGCTAATTTGTCTTGGTCCTAAACCAGCTGGTCAATATCCAATTTGATAAAAAAATAATTCAACTTTTGTCATCTAGACTTTGTTTTTATTATCTTTTTTTTTCTGAAACTAAGTAAACTTTTATATTATCTTGTTTCTTGGCCAAGTTTCGTTTATTAATCTATTTGTTTCGTTTAATAGAATATGAACTTTGCATTTGACTCCATTGTCATCCTCACACCTCACTTATATTAAGAAAGGATCGATCGGTCTTAATAACTCTTCATTTACGTGCTATGTTAGTTAAAACTTATATATCAACGTTTTCTTATCTTGCATACTTCACAGCATATAATTAAAAATGAGGGATTTACCAAATATGACTCAAAATTTAATTTTGATTGCAAAAGTATACCTAAACTTGAATCAAACTTAAACATGATCATTGTGATCAATCTCAGAGAGATTGTTTGAGAACTGAAACAAAGAGTTCTTTGCCAGCCTATCAGCCGGCTCATTACAGACTCGAGAAATAAACTTAAAAGAGATAGAGTCGAAGGATTGACTCAACACGCCGATGTCATGGAGTATCCCTCGGATAGCCACCACAGATTTGTTTCATGTGATCATGTCAATAAGACTCTTAGAATCTGATGCACAAATTACGTCTTTGGATCTTGTCGCAACAGCCATTGAGAGGCCTGCCTTTAGCGCCAATGCTTCTGCTGCTAGAGTCGAGGCAATATAGCGTCTGTTCTCCGTTCCCTGGAGCAGGTGAGTGCCGGCAGCGTCTGTGCCTATCCAGCTTAGACAACCTGCAAGGGTAGTGCAATTCCAGGCCGCATCCGAGTACAAGAGTTTCACATTTTGCGGTACCTGGGCAAGAAGATTCTGACCGTCAGAGGGTCTCTTATCTTTCTTTGAAACAGAGGCATGTTTTCTTTGTGGGAGCGAAGCCTGCCACTCCTTTGCCGCTTTAAGAGCTTTAACCAGCATCTCTGTTTCTGAGAAAGACTTATACTCAAAAATCAATTGATTCCTACTAGTCCACAGCACCCAAAAAATCCATGGGTATAGAGGAGTAGCCAGTCCTGTCGACGGTAAGTTCGTCATCCGGGCGCATGCCTTGAGAAGGTTCTCCATCGAATTGCAACTACTCCTTACCGGAGTCGCCATTGCTGGGACTAAGTCCCACACCTTCTTCGCCATCGGGCAAGCAAACATGACATGGAAGATTGATTCATCCTCACCGCACCTTTTACATTTTCCATCCACTTGCATCCCTCTTCTTAGTAGAGTTTCTCCCACTGCCAGGGCATTATTTTTGAGCTTCCATAGGAACTGTTTTAGCTTAGGGGAGCATTCAACGTTCCAAACGTAACGTTTCCAGTTGAAAGCATCTTGCTGGTTCCCATTATGTACCTTCGCCAGCGCATACCCTGACTTGGTAGAATAATTACCAGACTTCTCCGCTAGCCAAACAAGCTCATCTTCCGTTTGGTATACGCTCGGGATCAGCCTCATGATCTGCGATTTATATTGGGGTAGGTGGAGCGTTATTTCCTCAACATTCCAGCTCGTCGTGTTCTGTACCATGAGGTCCTTAACTCTGAGGTTCTGATTAAGTTCCGTCGGTGGTCCTATGGGAGTTAGTTGCTGCTCCGTTGAGAGCCAACTCTCAGTCCAAACATTGATGTTCTCCCCACTTCCTACACACCAGCCCAGACTTTTCCTGAGAACTTCCCTGCCCGCCAAGATTCCTCTCCAACCGTGTGAAGCGGAGTTCGGGGCTGTACAAGTTAGCAGGTCGGAGTCCTTGCAGTATTTGTTAAGGAGCGTCTGTCCTAACAGAGAGGACGGGTTCTTAAGTAGTCTCCAGGTGTGCTTTGCTAGGAGAGCATCGTTGAACTCTTCTATCTCTCGAAAACCAAGTCCTCCAGCACTCTTCGGGTACGTCAGTCGATCCCAAGACACCCAACTCATCTTCCTTAACTCTGGTTTAACGTCCCACCAGAAACGCGTCAACACCGATTGTATTTGCTTACACAGCGAGACAGGAAGTTTAAAGCACGACATGGCGTAAGTAGGCATTGAAGCCAGCACAGCTTTGAGTAGTAACATCTTACCAGCGCCTGATAGGAATCTGCTTGTCCAACTCTGAGCTCGCTGTCTTATCCTGTCCACAATCGAAGCGAATATATCCCTTTTCCGTCTTCCAAAATGCTCCGGTAGCCCGAGGTATTTCCCAATACCTCCTTCCCCACTGATATTGAGCTCTCTCTTAACCCGTGTCTTGCATTCCTGGTTTGTTTTGGCTGAGAAAGTTATAGCCGATTTTGCTCGGTTTATGCATTGTCCCGAAGCAGCCTCGTATTTCTTCAGGATTGAGAGCAATGTGGCACAGCTTGCGGCATTAGACTTCCCGAAGAACATCGTGTCATCGGCGAACAGTAGGTGATTAATGGGCGGGCAGTTGCGGCCTACTTTAACTCCTGGCAGCGTCCCATTCTCAAGTGCTTTGTTGCACAGTCCCGATAAGACCTTCGTACACATTATAAAGAGGTAAGGAGAGGGTGGATCCCCCTGCCTCAGCCCTCGTGACGGGTTAACTTTTCCTTGCGGCCCTCCACTGATGAGAAAGAAGTACGAGACAGAAGACACACACTCCATAACCCATTCTATCCAAGTAGAATGGAAACCCATTTTCTTTAGAACCGCTTCCAAGAAGTTCCACTCAATTCTGTCGTAAGCTTTACTCATGTCCGTCTTCACCGCCATCGAAACCCTCTTCTTTGCCACTGATTGTCTCAAATAATGGAGAACCTCATGTGTGATTAAGACATTATCCGAGATCTCTCTCCCCGGAACAAATGCCGACTGGGACGGTGAGATCAATGTATGAAGCAGTGGCTGGAGTCGTTTTGACAGAATCTTTGCGATTATCTTGTAATGGGTATTACACAATGCAATCGGCCTATAGTCCGATACCTTTTTCGCTCCAGAACCCTTCGGAATGAGCCTAAGATGCATTTCATTTTGTCTTGGGTGCAGGAATTTGGAGTCGAAAAACTTCCGGATGTCTCGATATATATCATCACCAATCACGTCCCAGAAAGTCTGGTAGAAAATCGCGGAGAAACCATCTGGTCCGGGTGCTTTGTCCGGGTTGATCGCGAATACTGCGGCCTGCACTTCCTCCTTATCCGGAATTCTGATCAGGGTTTCATTCATCGCTGGTGTAATGCTCGGCACAATCGCTTCTTCTACTACCGCTGCGGACTCTGTATTTCTTGATGTGAACAGATGCTGGTAGAAGAGCGTGAAAGCCTGAACAATATGATCTTCTTCGTAGAACGCTTGTCCCGCTTCATTCTCTATGATGGAGAACTTGTTGCAGGCCCGCCGCCCTCTTGTTACTGCGTGGAAGAAACTCGAGTTTCTATCTCCTCCGTTTAACCATTGTATACGGCTCCGTTGGCGCCAGAAAGCTTCCTCCTCCCCATCCGCAGTTTCCAGAATCCCTTTCAGTTCCGCTATCCTCTCAGCATTAGGAGTGTGCTCGGAAAGAGCTTGCTCCAGCAGGTTCTGGTTTTCACTTATGTGTTCTTTTGACGAGATTGCTTGCTGTTTTGCCCACTCTACCAGCTTCCTTCTTACTTGGTTTATTTTAGTAAGCACTGAATCAGTCGGGGAAGCCTTCCAAGTAGTCTCCACTATCTGCTGGATCTCCGGTTTGTCACTAAGCCTTCTATCTTACCGAAACATGCCTTTCTTTTACTTCAGATGTGCGTCAAAATGAGTAAGAAGAGGACGATGATCGGACCCTTCAAAACGAAGGTATTCACATCTCGCTGCCGGGAACATCTCCATCCAGTCCAGATTTGCCATAGCACGGTCCAGGCGTGACTGGATAAAATGAGAGTACCTCGTACCTCTCCAAGAGAGTGAGTTTCCGGAGAATTGCAAGTCCCACAACCCATATTGCGAAACAAAGTTTCTGAAGGACAGGAAGGAACCCTCCCATCTCAGAGGGCCTCCAACTTTTTCTGTGTTGTCTAACAGGTCATTAAAGTCACCTGTTAGCAGCCATGGTTCGGTTCTTCCTAATCTTATGTCCGTCATCAGCTGCCAGAACCGTGGCCGATCCTCTCTGTTTGGTGCTCCATAGATATACGATACAAAAAACGTTTTACTATTGAACTCAACCCTTGTATCGATTACATTTGGTGAAGAGAATAAGACTTCAAGATGCACACTATCTTTCCAGGAAAGAGCCAAACCCCCGCTTACTCCCACCGGAGGTACTGTGTAATGATTCGTAAAAGCTGTGCCTTGATACATCTTGAATATCTCTTCATCCTTCCGTTTTGTCTCCATCAGGAACATTATATCCGGGGAATTCTTAGATCGGAATTCCTTCAGACGACGAACTGTCAGGTCGCTCCCGATACCTTGACAGTTCCAGCTCATATTCACTAAGGAAGAGGTTTTGGAGCGGACCGAAAATCCTCTCCTTTCTTTTTTGATGCTGGGAAAAGTGTTGTTTGAGCCTTTTTCTTTCCTGCCCCAGTGGAGGGACCTGCTCCCCTTGCGCTAACCTCCTTAGATGTCCTTCTTCGCGGAGAGTTTTGAATCTTTTAACCCTCCTTTTCTTGACCTCTACCGCTTGACCTGGGCTTCTTGGACCTCTCTTCCTCAAGTTTGTTGATGGTTTTTGAACCTTACTCGTCCATGCCTGCTTGTCTGTCACCATAGGTGCCTTTGATGCTTTGTCAGTTGTGAGGCAAGGGAGATTTCCTTCCTTCCTCCGAGTCGAGAAGAGGTCCTAGTCGAAGGGAGACATGAACTCTATCTTCGCTCAGAGTTCTTATTGGAGATCGGTCTTGAGCGGCATCATAGTTATCTGTACTATTTCTCGCTGGGTTCCTAGAGGTAGATGGGATGCTGTTGCCTCCCAGCCCTGGCATTGTATCTTCCAAGTACTGGATGTCCACTTCCTGAAGTCGGCCTGATTCCGCATTTGCCACTCCATCTTGTAACAGAGGGACTCTTTCTTTTGGTAGAGATAACCGAGCTAGCGCCGACCGGCGTTCCTGAGAATGTAAGACTCTTTCCGCTGAATTTTGTCTATTGGCCTGCAAGTGGGCCTGCTGGCTCGAGCCACCCTCTCTTTTCGGTCTCGGAGAGGGAGTATGAGACACCTGGGAGTGTACAGACTTTGTCAGAGCTCCCTGGTGGGAGGCACTTGCAACTGGTCTCCACTCAGAGCGTGGGGTTTGAGATGCATTTTTAGACCGATTTCCAGTATGAGCATAGGAGAAGTCATCCTTTGAGAAAGAGAGTCTTTCTCTTGCCGGTCGCCGGTTTTCTCTGACAGATCCCTCTACCCTCAATGACCCCGTCACATAATTAGGGTCTCTTCTAGCTCCGTAATTGAAGCGGAAGTCTCTATCTTGTTTCCATTCGTCGACTTCCCGGCTTGGTCTCTGCCAATGAGACGCTTCAGACCTAAACTGTTTTCTTTCCTCAGCTCTTCTTATGTCTGCTTCCAGCCTGTCAATAGTCCTTGATTGAGAGACCCCCATTCTTACTGTCCCAGCTTCTCTGTAGTTTGCTTGGGCTCGTTGCGTAGGACAGTCATCTTTGTCATGAGATAGGGCGTGGCAGATGAAGCAGTGTTTGTGCAAGCTTTCACACTCGAGCTCCACCTGCTTTATTTCTCCAGAGGGCATACTAATATCCAGCTTCATTTCCAACGGTTTGAGTCCATTTATTTGGACTCTGATTCTTCCTTTATCCACATCATAACCATCCACTGGTCCAAGCTCGTTCCCAATTGTCTCTAGAGCGGGTTGTGTCCAGTAGTGGAGAGGGAAGCCGTGAATTGTGATCCAGAACGGAATGAGGGCTGGAAAGTAATCAGAGATCACTGGTTCCCATCTTTGGAGGATCAACATCCATCTCTTGAAGTGGAAAGGGGCTCTTGCTAAGATTTCTTGTAAATCTTGCTCTGAATCGAACTTGAATTGGAACATGTCTGGACCCAAATCCCTTCCCGTTATAGTTTCAGTAACACGCCATTGTTGGAGAAAGAAGTCCACCAATGCTCTGGGTTTCTGGATTTTGGAGTTTGTGACCCTACCAATAAGGGTGAGTTTATGTTCTTCGATCAGAGCTGTTGTATCCACTTGTGGGATCTTTATAGGTGGTCGGCGAGCTTCCGTAGTGGAATCTGGGATCCATTTCCCCTTATCCAATCGAGAGCTTCTGTAGGCCATAACTGAACAAACTCCAACAGTACAATACTGTAAATCTAGAAATAACTTCTAACCGCAGTAGATGCAGTAAAACTTCTCACGTAGGACCTTAGCGATAAGGTAATTAATCAACTGTATTAGACAGTAAGAGGGGACCAGTAGGAGATAAGGTAGCTTCCTTGCTCAGACCATACAGATCCAAGCATTAAAAGCAAGTCCTTCACTGCAAAGTCTTCCCAACCAGATCTGCAATAAATGACTCATTTGTTTGCGTCACCGGAACTCGAACGTACTATAGATCTACGTCACCGGAAAGTAGTTGCGGTGGCTCATTATTGTCAACCGGCGGAAGCAAGGGGGAGCTGCGGTGGTTTACGTAAGGGTTGACAAATTAAAGAGACCTCGACAAACGTGCCTGGGAGAGTTCACACATCTTTTTACCTATAAGTGTTTATTTTCGTGTACAGTAAAAACTTTTGAAATTTAATTTGATTTTATGAAGTGTTTAGTTAGTTAATTAAGTTTAGGGGTTATGTTTAGGGTCTAGACGACTAACTTGTAAGTCGTCTGGTGAATAATTTAAACCAAACGACTTACATGTAAGTCGTCCAAATATTTCCGCCTAAATTTTTTTAAAAGATTATTTTCCCGCTTAAATAATTTAAACCAGACGACTTACAAATATTTCGTCTAAGAAGTCTTCTATTTTAGTTTCTCGCTAAAAATATTAAATTCTTCTGGGTGACTTACAAGTAAGTCGTCTAGGAAGTCGTCTGAATCAAAAATATTTAACCTAATTGGATTTTTTGTCTCCCTATATAAAGAAAAATTTACACATTCTCTCTCATTCTCTCAAATGGCTGCAACAAAAATGTAATGTTCATCATTCTAAAACTCTTCAACATCCCTCTAATCTCTTTGAACTTATAAACACTAAGCTTTATATCAATTTATTGTTTTTCTCATGTCTTTCTCACAAATTTATCTTGTTTTTGCAGGTTTTTCATCACATGGTTCTCATCTCCCTCTCATTTAAAGGTAGATATATCAATTTTAGATATGTATTTTTGTGTGTTCTATAAAAGTAGATTTATCTAATCTTCCACTAATTTTCTCTGTTTTTAAGTCATTTGAACGTTTTTGGATATGCAGGTTTTTCAGATCTAGATTTGGATATGAACGTCTGGGACGACCTACCTGTTAGTCATCTAAAATATAATGCGCTAGACGACTTCCAGGAAGTCTTCTGACGAAGTCGTCTTCCATATCAAGTGGAGTCCAAAATTGTCTTTGTATAGGAATGATCTATAATAGTTTTATTTGTGGTCTGTTTTTTGATTTGCATGTCTACTCTTTTAGTTGTGAATTTTTTGTAAAATCATTAATAATATTTCCCAAGATGTAATATATGTGCTAATAATGTGTTTACACATTTACAAATCAATGAAATAATATACTTCAATAGTCTTTTTCTTATCTTTGGATCTTCCATATGCAATAATAAACTCCAATAGCCTTTTTTCATCTTAATAAACAAGAATGTTGGTAGCCTCATATTGACACAACATTTTAAGAAGCATTTTAACTCTTCTTCCAACTCATAACAATAATCATCATTGGTGTCTATAACAATAATACTTATGAGATGGAAACAAACAATAGTAACTAGTCAAAGCATATCACATATTTACAAGTTGGTATTGAAAAACTTAGTCAAATTTAGTAAAACTAAGGGAGAAAACATATTTTGAAAAAATGAGTTTTATACATCTTGAAGTTACTTATCACTCTTAAATATACAAGTTATTCAAAAACTAGCGTAGAAGACTTAAAAACTAGCGTGGAAGACTTCCACGGGAAGTCTTCTCGGATCAGTTAGAAACTTTAATTAAGGTGAATGTTGGTAACCTCATAAATATCACTAATTAAGTTATAAATTTCATTCAGTAGCCCTAATATTGACTAACTAGAAGGGTGTCCGCGCTTCGCGCGGGATATTGTTTTATTGCTGTTAGATATGATTTTTTGGATGATGTAATTAAGTGGTCTTTCTTATTTGTAAAGAGAATTATTTGATGTTTTATTGTGTTATGTAGTATTAGGTAATATGTTAATATATTATGTGTTTGTTTTTCAATAATGTGTTGCTGTGTGTATAATAGTAATTGTGTGGTGAAGTGAGCTTTTAATGTAAATTATATTGAATTTTAATAACTTTGCATTTAGGCATTTGTTAATTTTAAGATTGATGGTTTTAGCGTCAGAATTGTATTTTAATTTGTCACATTTTTGAACATTACTCTTTTAAAATATTTTTTGCCCACTCTCCATATTTTGACCCTGAGTCATCTCCATCTATGTAATTCGCTTACCTTTCCGGTGTGCGGTGCTTCTCGC
>NC_027754.1:21754821-21785563 GCF_000695525.1 Brassica oleracea var. oleracea
TAGGTTTAGATTATGCGTTGTATTCTAGTTTTTTCTTATTAGTTTGGTTATTTGTGGAAGTTGTAGGGCAGTTCTGAGCGAAGTGACCTATCTTATCACATCGGTAACACTCAACCTTTGATGTGTCTCTCTCTTGCCTATAATATCTGTTTTGTTGATATCCAAATCTACCACGACCTCTTCCTCGATATCCATACCGACCGCCTCTTCCCGAATCATACATATCCTGTTGTGAGAGTCTGCATACATAAGTTTATCTTGGTTTTGCTCGTCATGCTTCTCTTCTTCCTCATCATGAATCCTCTCATCATAAAATAATAGAAAATATTTAAAATTATTTATTTATTTATTTTATTTATTTATTTTTTATTCATCTTGAATTTTAGTGACCAATAAAATAAATTATCAAATTTTATACAAAGATGGTTAATATTAAAAGAGTAAATAGTGCATAATTAGAAAGTACTTCGCTAAATTGCAATAATCTATAAGAAAAAGGACTTAAAATGTAAAAAAAAAATATGAAAGACACATGTCATCAAACCTCCTTGCCACTTGTCATAAAAAGAGAAAAAGCTAACTTTATATATAAAGATATACATGAATTAACAAAAAAATATTAAAAAGTCTTTATAGGTTTAGAGAAAATGAAAGTTTATTAAACATTGACGTAGACGACATCCACGGTGATCGTCTGGACGACTTCCACGGAGGTCGTCTGGGAAGTCGTCTATTTAGGTTAGTTTTGCAATTGATTTTTAACCTAGATGACTTACAGGTTAGTCGTCCACCTTTGTTTGATAAAAAAAATCGAGACAACTTACATGTAAGCCGTCTAGGAAAAACATGTTAGTTTTGCATTTGACCGGAATGTGTCAGAAATTTGACTTTTCCTAGACGACTTACAAGTTAGTCGTCCAGTAGAAAATTAAAATAATTAATATTTTGTTTTTTTCTAGACGACTAACTTGTAAGTCGTCTCAAGTTAGTTTTGCAATTGAATTATTAAGCAATTTTTTTTTAGACGACTTACACGTTAGTCGTCTCGAGTTTTTTCCTAGACGACTAACCTGTGAGTCGTCCAAGATAAGCAAGGTTTCACCCGAATCTTGGAATAAAATCCTGGATGACTTCCATGTAAGTCATCGGACGGACGACTTCCGTGTAAGTCGTCTAGAATTTTTTTTTTGTTTAATATTTCAATTGCAAAACTAACCTGAGACGACTTATATCTAGAAAAAAAATATTATTTTTTTAATTTTCTACTGGACGACTAACTTGTAAGTTGTCCAGGAAAAGTCAAATTTCTAGCACATTCCGGTCAAATGCAAAACTAACCCGTTTTCCCAAGACGACTTACATGTAAGTCGTCTCAATTTTTTTTTATCAAACAAAGGTGGACGACTAACCTGTAAGTCGTCTAGAAAAAATAAATTAAAAGTTAATTGCAAAACTAACCTCTGCATTTACCAGACGACTTCAAGGTAAGTCGTCAACAGCCAGAAGACTTACCTGTAAGTCGTCTGGACGAACAGATCTGGAAAAAATCTCAATTTCATAATTTCAACCAGTGAGATAACTTGTTTAGCACACATAAGTTTTTTCCAAGCACCCAGAATCTCAAACAAAAGTGACCCAATATGGAGATAAAGTGAAAGAAATGTTGTTTTTAGCTGATAAGAATTGAGAAAGAAAAAGTGTAAATCGATTTGAGGTACATTAAGAGCTTCAAATTGGTTGTTCATGGTGGTTGATGTATTGATGGCAACGACAATCTTGTAAATACACGAAGATGATGAGGTTGAGAGAGTAAAAATGTCATTTCGAAAAGAAAAAAAAACTAATAGCATCTTCGTAAATAATGTGAACTTGTGGGGTGAATAGAACAACAGAAAAATCCAAAAGAACGTAGGTTACTTTTGTGGTTAACTTCATGTTTTGAGTCAATTTTGCAAAAATCCCGTTAAATATACTTGAAGGGGCAAGAAACGTGTTCCACAAAGAAAATACGAGACAAACTCCAAATCAAAATAAGAGAATCACTTTCACCGGCGGGAATTATATTCGTGTGTATGACAGACCACCTTCTTCTCTTATATTCATTCCACATTTCAAACTGGCCGCCTTGAGTCAACGCGTTATTTATTTGTATTCATATGTACTTTCTTATTTGAAGATATATCGACTAGAAAATTAAACCTTACATATATAATAAACGAATTTAGAAGATGATGTAAGTTCAAGGTTTCGATGAACATGTTATGTCATTTAATGTTGGTTTATAGGTTCATTATATGCTCCACTAGATGGAAAACAATATTATCCGTAGTAGTATCTTCTAGGTGAAAACTAAAAACGAAATCATAATACCTAAGGATACATCCAAATGAAACTGACTTCTAGGCTTGACCAATATACATTAAGTGCAAATTGTTGGCATATAGTGCATTTTAGTTAAAGATGAATAAATTTTACATATTAGTTGATATTATTTATACTGGATATTGAATTGATTACATTTTGTCATCAAAGTGAAAATTATGAATAGATTCGGTAACCATTTTTGACCAGTGGCAAGTAGGTGAGTTCGATAACAACCTGTTTAGCTAAATCTAGCTGTATGTGATTTATTGGCCTATTTTTCATCTCTATCTAAGAAAAAGGACGTGTTTATAGCCGAAAACCATTTAGCATTAGGAAGATCATACACGAACTCAAAATGAACTTGCAAAGGCTTTATCTAAAGCATTAAAGGTAAAGTTATTCGTTTCCCATCATTCAAAAGGACTTGTATAGAGCAGCCTCATCGGCTAATATTGGGGTAGAGGATCTCAACCATTTTATTATGTTTTTTTTGGTCTAACCATTTTATTATGTTAATAAATTAATACAATTTTTGTTAAGCAATTAAAATCTTTTTTTTTTCTTTTCTAAAAATAAACCAATCAAAACATGCAAGCTAATGTTGAAGAGTTCTAACAACATGTCTGCTGCGATCCCGTCCCACTCTTTCTCTTTAGTTTTTTCTTTCCTTTTAATAAATTCATCATGAGAACCCCATCGTCATCTTGTTGATGTAGGTGCTCTATAAGGAGCCAAGAAGAAAATATCAGAAAAGATGCAAATGTGATCGATAGGAGGCGACAATTTAATAACTGTGTTAAGTAAACTACATGATCGATAGATTTGAATTGAGTGGTCTCGACCATATTTTGTTTTTGATAAAAGTCCGAAATTATATTCGCTGGTTTTGGCTACATTGGATCAAAGATCTACAAACGTGAAACATCTTGTATAGGAACACAAATCTATTCCCCGTCATCTATGTCTGTCACAATGTTCTACCATCATTATTTACGGGTCCCCATTATTTACATGCGTTTGTGATACTGTATAATTGTTCTTAAAATTTTCTCAAAAAGATTGATCAAAAGGACCATATAATAAAAAAGTCTCGAGATTTCAAAAAAGACTAGATCTAACTTTATATTATCATGAGATTCGATACGTTGTTCTGAGGGCATGATTAACTGTGGTCTTTTATTCGGAGTTTTTAACTCATGATCTGGCATTTTTTTATTTTTTGTTTTTTTTACATTTTTCGGTTAAAAAACGGTTCTTATATCTCTTATTTAAAAGACAGTTTTTATTTTTTCTTAATTAAAATCTAAAAAAACTAAAAACTGTTTCTCAGACAAAACTAATAATACTAAGAAACTGGGTTAATCATTATCTATCATTGAGAACAAACATGTCAATCATCGACGGCTGAATAAATAATAATGAGTCGGAGAGACATATATCACTTATTTCTCCATAATATTATATTTGTTTCGTGTACATATTAACTGCTCGTACTTTTTTACATTACTTAATTTACAATTTTACCATGAGGTACCAAGGTGAAATCGAAAACAGCTATAAAGGGTGAGAAGGGGAGACTCTTGAGAGCATAAACCAAAGCAACAAAACAATCAATGGGGTCTCCAATGGCCTCCTTAGCAGCAACTTTGCTTGTTTTAACAGTCTCTCTCACCTTTGTATCTCAATCAACCGCTAACTACTTCTATTCTTCTCCTCCACCACCTGTTAAGCACTACGAATACAAATCACCACCTCCTCCGGTTAAGCACTACCCTCCCCCTCCGGTTAAGCACTACCCTCCCCCTCCGGTTTATCATTCTCCACCACCACCTAAGAAACACTACGAATATAAATCTCCACCTCCTCCAGTTAAACACTACTCTCCACCACCGGTTTACCACTCTCCACCACCCCCAAAGAAGCACTACGTGTACAAATCCCCTCCACCCCCGGTTAAGCACTACTCTCCTCCTCCCGTTTACCATTCTCCACCACCACCAAAGAAACACTACGTGTACAAGTCCCCTCCTCCTCCGGTTAAACACTATTCTCCTCCTCCGGTTTACCACTCTCCACCACCTCCTAAGAAGGACTACGTCTACAAATCTCCACCCCCACCGGTTAAGCACTACTCTCCCCCACCAGTCTACCACTCACCACCACCACCCAAGAAACATTACGCATACAAATCTCCTCCTCCTCCGGTTAAACACTACACACCCCCTCCTGTTTACCATTCCCCACCCCCACCTAAAAAACATTACGTCTACAAATCTCCTCCTCCTCCAGTGATGCACTATTCTCCTCCTCCGGTTTACCACTCTCCACCACCACCAAAGAAACACTACGTGTACAAATCTCCTCCTCCTCCGGTTATGCACTACTCCCCTCCTCCGGTTTACCACTCTCCACCACCACCCCAGAAACACTACGTGTACAAATCTCCTCCTCCTCCGGTTATGCACTACTCCCCTCCTCCGGTTTACCACTCTCCACCACCACCAAAGAAACACTACGTGTACAAATCTCCTCCTCCTCCGGTTAAACATTATCCCCCACCGGTTTACCACTCTCCACCACCACCAAAGAAACACTACGTGTACAAATCCCCTCCTCCTCCGGTAAAGCACTACTCTCCCCCTCCGGTTTACCATTCCCCACCCCCACCAAAGAAGCACTACGTATACAAATCCCCTCCTCCTCCGATTAAGCACTATTCTCCTCCTCCAGTTTACCATTCCCCACCGCCACCAAAGGAAAAGTACGTATATAAATCACCTCCTCCTCCTCCAGTCCACCACTACTCTCCTCCACACCATCCTTACCTCTACAAATCTCCTCCTCCTCCTCCATACCACTATTAGAATTCTCTGTCACGGTAATAACTTTCCCAATACTTACATCTACACACCTCATTAAGTTAACTTGTAAAAAGCCTATATGGATGCATGCATGAGAATATTTATATCGTATAGTATACACTTTTGTAGGAGAACACGATGTGCACAAGAAGACAAAGTCAACACGGAAACATAATAAGAGAAACATAGCGTGAGAGAGAGAATCCAAACATAAAGCTTTCTCAGCATCTTCAACGTATTTTTACTTTTCGTTTGCAATAAATTTGAAACATGTGTGTGTTGATCAACTAATGGTCCATGCACGCAGTCTGTAGTCATATAAATGTGTGTAAGTTTTACGTCTTGTTTCTTTCTGATTTCTTTCATGTGCAAGTTTCTATTAATAAAAAGACCATAAATAATAAGTTTGTATTTCTTCAATTTCTCATGCATGCAGCCATACTCCACTATATTAGTACAATTTCTACGTTTCTTTACTTCTATGAAACAAACATTGTTTCTAGTAAATAATTATATAGGAGGAAGAAACGAGCATAGATCCCAATGGAGAGTTCCAACCAATTTTTTTTAAAAAATAAGTTAGAAACTTTCAATTAAGTTTTTCGTAATTTTTAGAGATCCGTAATTAAATAATATATATATATATATATGTGTGTATTTTAAGAATTTTTTGGTTAGAACCCTCCATTAGAGACGTTTTTAGCCAACATTAATAGCAAAATAATATAATAGGTCTCTCAAAATATTTTTTAATAAAAAAAAATGCTAGGCAGTGATAAATGTGAAAAATTTATTAAAGGCCTCTCACCATTGGTACCTTTAGGAAAAATCTATTGACACTTTCTCTCTTCTTTTTACTTACTTTTTTGTTTTGTTTTATTATTTTAATAATGAAAAATTTGTGGAGATACTCTCCAATGCAGATGCCCTATAGTTCATAAAGATTAATAGGTCAAATAAATCTTTTTAAGTTATTTTCAATGTTTGATTTTTCAACACCTTTGTAACGGTTCAAATTAATATATATATATATATATTTTATGGTTAATTATGCTATTACAAACCATAAGAAATATTACAAAAGACGATTCTACAGCCGGTAACTATACCTGCATTATGAAGATTCACGCCTGATTGCATTATCCTGAACCGTCTTATGAGATTCATGCCTGACGGTACTCTTTGCGCCTTTCTGTATGTTTTTCTCCATAAATTTACATAGTTTGCTTTTGCTGAGATTCGAAATCAAGACCTCTTGGTGTAAAAACATATTAATGAATTCTTACTCAAACCACTGGACTAAGGGAGTTTCCACAAAATATAATATAGGTTTACAGTTACTTTGGATATTTTCAGAACTTTTTCAATATTTGCTTCTCAAACGGCTTAACACTTATCTTCTCTCATGCAACAAACCAATTCGTCTCTTCCGACCATTTTTATATTTCTATTTTAGTTTGGCTTTGTTTTCACAATTTGTGGATATGAGTTGATTTTGATGCATATCCGTAGAAGTTACCATCTCGAATCACTTATTTTGGTTATATATACCTAATTTACGCAGATTTCAAAAATTAGATATATAACTATGCAAAGTAAATTCTGGTTGATTTACCTCATATCATTTGTATTAAATGATATGTGTATTCTTGCAGTCTCTTAGAAACATCACACCAAGCAACACAGAAGAATCAAGTTTATATATACTTGAGGTGAAAATTATCAACTTAGTCGGGATGATTTAATAATGATTCCTAAAACTGTGAGTTCAAGATGGTATATTGAAGGCCCGCTTAAGCATACTGAAGGCCCATTTAAGCATAGAAAGATCGGTCTACCAGTTGGCATCCCAATTCAGGGGTTTTATTAACATGATGATTTACAAGAATCTCTCGAAGCAGAAATGTTCGTGAATGTAATATTTGATACACTGGTTTTTAAAATGTTTAAGAGGACAAAAGAGGAGAGAACCAATAAAGATATACATGTGATTATGTGAGAGCTAGACTGACAAATATCAGCGGCCATCTTCAATGTGTAATCTTGTTACATTCATGATGCTGTCATAGCCAATGGCGTTAGTATCCCCTTGTGCTGATAAGATTTCAACACCGAGCAAGTGCTCAGCCTCTTGTGGTTCAGGATACTGTTCCGACCACTTATGCTTGGTTTTTGTGCCTCTCAAGCCCTCAAGCTCAGCAGCTACTTCTTTCATCCTTGGTCTTTCCTCTCCCATCAGCAGCGATTCTTGCAACTTCCTGTATCGCCTTTTGATTATCCTCATTCATTACTTGACCGTCAATAATCTCATGCAACCTTTTCTCTTTCATGGCAGAAGCAAAGTAACTCACAAGATGTTTTGAGGTTTGTGGCCTATCAAAGCACAATGCCTTTTGACCTGAGAGCAGCTCCATGAGGACCACACCGAAGCTATAAACATCGCTCTTTTCGTTCAACAACCCTGTGTTGTAGTATTCAGGGTCTAAGTAGCCTAGAGTTCCTTGCACCATAGTTGTGAGCTGCTCTTTATCCATCGGTATTAATCTTGAAGCACCAAAGTCAGCTACCTTTGCAGTTAAGTTTTCATCAAGGAGGATATTAGCAGTCTTGACATCTCGGTGGATGATTGGAATAGAAGCAGATGAGTGAAGATAAGCAAGAGTTCCAGCAATTTCCACTGCTATCCTCAGACGGTGTTCCCATGTAAGAGAAGAATCAAACAAGGAACCGTGCAAGTGATCAAAAAGTGTACCACTGTTAATGAACTCATAGACCAGCAAGGGAACTTCAGTCTCTAGACAACATCCCAAGAGCTTGACCACATTCCTATGGTTGATTTGGGAAAGCACAAGTACTTCGTTGATGAACTGCTCTACTTGGCTGCTGTCTCCAAGCCTAGCTTTCTTGATAGCAACTACCGAGTTGTCCGGTAAAATACCTTTGTAGACTGTTCCTTGGCCTCCCTGACCGAGGATTCTACTTTCATCATAACCATTAGTTGCTTCCTTCATGCCTTCCTCAGTAAAGATTTTGACCTCAACATTTGATGGCCCTGCTCCTGACAGTCTCTGTCTCAACATGCCACCACCGTTTTGCTCAAAGAAGTGTTTTCGAAGCTCGGTGTTTTTCCTGTGCTTCATTTTCTGTTGTACACAGCTAACCACAAGTAGGATGACTAAGAAGCCGATGGTTGTTCCTAATCACATAAAACATAAAAATGACTAATTATAGTAAGTTATTTTTCAAAAAATAAAGACTCCAGAACAAGTGAGGGGAGCTTACCCAGAAAAATTTGAGTCCATCCATAATATTCAGGCTTGCCTTTGCGGATGCAGCTATTGGAGGTGGCATTTAAGTTGAAAGCAGACGGGCAAGTACAAAGGAAGTGTCCCATGGTGTTTACACAGGTGCTGGAGTCTGAACAGTTATGTTTATGGACAGTACTACTAGTAGTACACTCATTGATGTCTGGCACAAGAAATGTATCAGGATAATAACAAATGAACTCTCAAAAGTATAAATAAAGAAAAACATGAACAGTCTGAAGTACCTTAGCAACCCTTCTCATTTGAAAGGTACGGATTCCCATCAAACCCTTCCTTACATTTGCAGATGTAACCGGTTCCACGGACAGAGTTGGAACATTCACTGTTCCAACCGCATATGTTTGCGCTTCCAACTTGCTGACATGAATGTTTACCAATAGACCAATCCAGTACCACAGGGAACCTCGTGATGTTCCTCAGATTCATAAGATCCTCTGTAGATCTGAAGTTAAACAAACCATCTTCCACTAGAAAGGCGTAGCTGCAAGGGTTGAAGCTATGAACAGAAGTATGGTTTGAAAAGCTATATGGTCTTACTCTGAAGTAGTTGTTCCTTCTAGGAAGAGAAGTCTGGCAGCAACCTCCACCAGAACATGTTCCATTTGTCTCCCTAGGAGAGTTACATGTTGACATGCACCCAACTGAGTAATTTCCAACTCCGTTAGTGTTGAGAAACGCGTAAGTGTTACATCCTACTGCAGTGAATCTGTTCTTGTCGGAGAATGTTAAGTTACCAAGCCTAGTCCACCGGTTACTACGACCAGTCTGGTTCCCTTGGCTGTTGTAACAAACATAGGATCTAGTAACCAGGACGCGTAGCTCGCCGCTGTGAGTGATGTTGATCACTTCATTGCCGCCAAAGATTAGCTTATTTGTTTCGTTACATGTGAGTTTGAAACTATTATCGCCGGCATAGTAACAACCTTGAGAAGTGCCAAAAGGGTAGTCGATTGAGACGTTGCCACATCTAGTTTGGCAACCTGACAATGATTGGCCATTGAGCAGCTGTGTATAAGCAAGAGAGAAAATGGCCATCAAGAACAGACTCTGAATCTTCATATTCTACCTCTCTTTGATCTCTTCTCTCTAACTTTGAACCTCTTTTCGGGGTTTTCTTTTAAGTTTAATTCTTATAGGAAATAAACCTCAAGTCTTGAGATGTTCTGTTGACTCATTTTGGCAGACATTTTTCCACAAAGCTACACAAACACGACCATGTCAATGTAATGTAAGGAGAACCTCAAACTATCCCATATATTATATCCTAACGTCTACATCTGCTACAGTTTAACAATGTGACTTATTTTTGTATTGTTCAAAGATTACGACGGTTGGTAGTTGCAAGGAATCTTCTAATGAGAAGAAAAGGTAAATATTCGGACAATATAATGATTTGATTATATTAATTATTGAATTGAAAAGCAGTTTGGCAATTTAGAAAGATTAATTAGTTGACATTTGGTCAACCATTAGAACTCCCTCTTCGTCAACCTTCAAAATAGGCATGGACGTTTTTACAGCAAATTGAAATCCGAACCTTGACCCAAACAGGAAAAAAAAAATCTGATCAAATAAGTTATAAAAAAAATATTCGAATGGGACTTGAGAGTTATTTACTTTCAGATTTGGATACAACTCGAACCGAACCCAAAAAGAACCGAACTGAATTCGGAAGAAACCAAACCAAGCCTAACACAATCCAAAAATTAGTAAAACCCGAATGAGAGCATAGTACCGAAAACCGAAAAAATTCAAATTAATCGAACCATACCGAAAACCGAAAAAAATCCAAATTAATCGAAACATACTGAATCCGAACAAGACACCGAACGCCTAGGTCTACAATGTATTGTCCTTTATTCCTCAGAGTAATATATACTTCAAGTATAAAGTTTTTATATATTTTATTTTAGTGAAGAATGAAGATGTGTAGGAATAAGGTTCATGATCACAACATGTGGGAGTAGAAACAATTAAGACAAAAGCAAAAACCAAGTGGAACATTACTACCCATAAAGACATTGCTCAAATGTATTATTCTGATAGTGTAGTGTACAATACCAATGAAGAGTTATAAACATAATGATTGATGACCTGAGGATCAAGAATCTATCAAGCACAAAGATTCAAATGTTTAGTATGAAAAGGAAGATAGAAGAAACTTGATCAGTTTCAAGGGAATGTGGCCTAATCAGCGGCCAGCTTCAATGTCCAATATTGCTACATTCTTGATGCTGTCATAGCCAGTGCTACTGGTTTCACCTTGTGCTGATAAGATCCCTAAACCGAGCAAGTGCTCATTCTCCTCTGGCTCAGGATAGTTATCCGACCACTGATGTTTGGTTTTAGTGGCTCTCAAGCCCTCAAGCTCAGCAGCTACTTCCTTCATCTTTGGCCTTTCCTCTCCAGTCACCCTTGTACACTCAACAGCAACTCTTGCAGCTTCCTGGATCTCCCTCTGGTTCTTCTCGTTCATTACTTGCCCATCAATAACCTCGTGCAACCTTTTCTCTTTTGTGGCAGAAGTAAAGTAACTCACCAGATGTTTTGAGTACTGTGGCCTATCAAAGCACAATGCCTTTTGGCCTGTGAGAAGTTCCATGAGGACTACTCCAAAGCTATAAACATCGCTCTTTTCATTTAGCAACCCTGTGTTGTAGTATTCTGGGTCTAGATAACCTAGAGTGCCCTGCACCATAGTTGTGAGCTGCTCTTTATCCATTGGTATCAGCCTTGAAGCACCAAAGTCAGCTACCTTTGCAGTTAAGTTTTCATCAAGGAGGATATTAGCAGTCTTGACATCTCGGTGGATGATTGGAATAGAAGCAGAGGAGTGAAGATAAGCAAGAGTTCCAGCAATCTCCACTGCTATCCTGAGGCGGTGTTCCCATGTAAGAGAAGAATCAAACAAGGAACCGTGCAAGTGATCGAAAAGGGTGCCACTGTTAATGAACTCATAGACCAGCAATGGAATTTCAGTCTCAAGACAGCAGCCCAAGAGCTTGACCACGTTCCTATGGTTGATCTGTGAAAGCACAAGCACTTCGTTGATGAACTGCTCTACTTGGCTGCTGTCACCAAGCCGAGCTTTCTTTATAGCAACTATGGAATTGTCTGGCAGTATCCCTTTGTAGACTGTTCCTTGGCCTCCCTGGCCCAAGATTCTACTATCGTCATAATCACTAGTTGCGTCCTTCATGCCTTCCTCAGTAAAGATCTTGACATCAACATTTGATGGGCCTGCTCCTGAGAGTCGCTGTCTCAACATGCCGCCACCGTTTTGCTCAAAGAAGTGTTGTCGGAGCTCGGCGTTTTTCCTGTGCTTCATTCTCTGCTGTATAAAAGTAACCACAAGCAGAATGCACAAGAAGCCGATGGTTGTTCCTAATCACATCACACATATATGATTAGAGAGAGAGTTGTTGGTAGAAAATAAATGAATCCAGAAACCAGTTAGGGAAGCTTACCAAGAAAAATCTTAGCCCATTCATAGTCTGCTGAACCTGAGTCAGGCTTCTCGTTAATCTCGGTAAGAAGGCAGCTCATAGCAGAGTTATCTTTGTGGTAACCAGTTTTGCAAGGACACAGGAAGCTTCCGTTCGTGTTCTCACAGTTGCTGTTTTCTGTACAGTTATGTTCATAGGTAGTACTAGTACACTCATCGATGTCTGGCAAGATGCAAACAAGAAACTGTATAATAAGCAAAAGCATCCAAGTGAAGTGACCAAAAGAAGAAAACAAAACAAGTTAATGTACCTTTACAACCGTCTTTCAGATATGGATTCCCATAGTAACCTGGTTCACATTTGCAGACGTAACCTGTTCTGACAGTAGAGTTAGAACATGTACTGTTTACACTGCACAAGCTCCCGTTTCCATCTTGACTGCATGTCTGTCCTCCGATAGACCAATCTAATACCACAGGTAACCTCGTAGTCTGAAGATAAGAATAATCTACAAATCCTTTATCATCTACTAATCCCTTATCACTAAACTTAAACTTCCCATTTTCAACGACAAAGGCATAGACGCAAGGACTGCTATAGGTACGCGCAGAAGTGCCGTTGGTAAAGCGATATGGTCTGACTATGTACCAATTACTCCCTGCAGCAACGGGGCTTTGGCAGCAACCTTCACCATTACATTCTCTGTTTTTTACAAGTGGTTTATCATCGCATACCGATATGCATCCGAATGAGTTTTTCCTAGTTCCACGAGTTGACACAAAAGCATAAGTGTCACAACCTAGTGCAAAAAGGGTGTTGTTGGCGGAGAGAGTTAAATTTCCAATCCCATCGGTAAAGTAGGTAGTGCCATTTTGTCGAAGTCCCTGATCGTTGTAGCAAGCGTAGGATGGACGGAACATAAGGCTTAGCTGGCTGCTGTGAGAAATGTTGACAACTCGAAAGCTGCCATTAAAGAATAGCCCTTTCTCGTTACATGTGAGGTTGAAACTGGGATCTTCCTCATGGTAACAACCTGGAGTTGTGCCGAAAGGGAACTCAAGTGTAACATTTCCACATTTTTTTGGGCAATTTGGCTTGGTTTGACACTTGATGGGTTGCGTACAAGAAAGGCAGAACATAGCCACCAAGAACAGATACTCCTGCAACTTCATCTTCTTTGTTTCTTTCTCTCCAAACTTGTTTTCTCTTTGAGTTTTCTCTGAAGCTTATTCTAAGAAAAAAAAGATAGAGGGGTTCTAAAAATGATCAGATTACCTTCTTAGCAGACCATATCATACTTTTCTACTTTACACGGCCAAGACTTTTCTACTTTTATGTTGATCAAGGGAAGACCATGTCAGTGTAATACAAGCCATATAATTTCCAAACATCTACGTTTGCTTCCTTTTAACATAGAAAAGAAAAACCCATTTGACAATTCTTTTTAAAAAAAAACATTTGTCAACTTGAGTCTCTATCAAAATAACTTTTCTTTTCTTTCTACATTAATTGAATAATGGGATTCGAATCTGGACTTTGTTGTGTTACTGCACCTCTAGAGACGTTCCTCTAATCATAACATGTTATGTGTTTTCTTTTAATGGTAAATGTTTCTTTTTCTGAAGCTGTATTTACCTGCAACCTGAAGTTAAGAATCAGTGACTTTATTCCTCAGCACAAGTGGTGATGTTCTCTTCTTTTCCCTCGTGAAAGGGACCCTTAGTGTCTGAAGATTCCATCAGCGTGAATGGAGATCACATACTCCGTGTAATAACTCTTCTGCCTAAGGTTCTCTAGATCCACGTCCAACTAAAAACAAGAAATGAAACATTTGTATTTGTTACAGTCCGAAAATTGTATAAAGTTGTCAGAGATAATACAGCAGAATGATGAAAATAACCTTAAGCAGTTGATTACTTCAAGCCTTAAGGTTGATATGAAGAAAGTGACCGAAAGGTGCATATACTAAACAATCCTATATCTCACTACATTCTAAACCCTCATTACTGAATGAAACCACAATGATCTCTCATATCAAAGTCTCGAGATCATTACAATCAAAGCAAGCTTACAAGAAGGGCACAAACAATTCTTCATTTACCTAAGCTATATACCAATCAAGAGAGTTTGAAGCCAATGCCGTTATAATTAAACACCCAATTCCCTTTGTCTCAACTCCAGTCCCATCCTATCATTCTCAATCTCTCGAGTTCTTGATCCCTTCTCTTACTAAACCTCTCCCACCTAAATCTCTGTTTCTCCAGTTCTAGCAATTCAACTTGGATCTGAAGCTTTTGCTCTTCTAACTGCAGAGTCTGAGACTCAATCCACTGCGTCTGCATCGCAGCTCCTCTCTCACTCTCTTCCCCACCTTGAGAAAAGGCATTTGAGCCAAAGATAGCTTATTGCATTGGTCACCTTCCCCATCTGTTCCTAAGTGCCAACTTTAGCGAACGCTGCAAAGCAAGGTCATGAGGCAAATGCAATCTATTCCCATTGTTATAAGAACACATCTCTTCACAGAATAACTGTTTGGAACTCATGATTTTTCTAACGTCATCCTTCTCTTTATCATTCAAGTAACCAATAGAATCCAAAAGCATAGGATTGATTCTCAACTACTTGACAAGAACTTCAAATCATTCAAACTTATCCTCACACTGCTGAGGCTAAACATGACAACCTCTCTCAGACATAACTATACAAACCGATCTCCACTTGCCCCTTTCTTCTGCAAAACCCCAAACTTTCTTCTAACTACTCTAATCATCACCTATATAAGACGCAGCGGTTATCAACAACTTCATCATCTTATCAGTCCACTGCCATGGAGACAGACCGATGGATCACAGACCCTTTAGCTGATTTGTTGCTGTGACCATCATCATTCACCACCTTCCTCGTTGAAACTTGGCCAATCATCACTCACTTGCTCAGTCATCGCTGTGACCGTAGTAAAGGGAAGACCTTGATGATGAACTCTCGTTGTAGATCGAATCCTCCGTACACCATGAACCATTCCTCCTTGAAGGAAGTTCCCATCCATTTCTTATCTCTTCTTATTAGATAAAAGCATAAAACCTTTTCACCACGATGCCAAAATCTCAAGTGCTTGTGAGAAAACTATCTCGTTGAAACACTAAAGATCGAAACTTTAGTGAGGAAACTGAAAAGTTTGAACTTGCTTCCTCGTCTCCACTCGGCAGCTTCTTTCTTCCTCCTTTTTGTTTAAATTTTATTTTCTTTTCAAGTCCAAATGTTTAGCCCCACAAATTATTGTCGTTATAAAATGACAAGTGTTTCCTTGTGCTTGGACTTGTATTTATAATTTTTTTTGCCAGCATTTGTCTCTTTCCTGGACAAATTCGTTAGGATAGGTTTTCTAAGTTTTTATCACAAAAATAGCATTCAATGAAGAAAATGATAAAATAAATTTTATTAAATGATAAAATATAGACTTAGGATTTAGAGTTAAGGGGTGAAGTTTTGGAGATAAAGTTTCAAATTTTAAAAAATAAAAAATTAAAATTAAATTTTTTAAAATAAAAATGAATTATTTTGATCATTTTTTAAGAATATTTTGTGATAAAAACTTTAAAAAGGCTATTTGAGAGAATTGTCATTTGTTTTATTTAACTCCATTATAATGGTTCATTTAATCTGGGAGATTGGTTGTTTTTCAAATTCTATTTTTAAAAAATTATTTGCATAAATGAATTCTATTTCGATATAAAACACACACACACACATAAAGTATCTATACTATTAAAAAAAAACCATCGTACAAATCAATTTCAAAAAATTGTTGCACATATTCATTTTTAGCCCAACCTATTACGTATAATTTATACTATTAAAACACAAAACATTTCTTTGAGGTACCTTTCTGTTTTAAAACTATTTACGGACCCATGAAATTTCCTTATTAAAAATATATGTTTTTTATTTAAATCATAACAAAATCTATTTAATCCTAACGAAATATTTTTAATCCAACAATATTTAGTTTTAAGTTTTTCTTAAATAACTGAACAACAATAGAATCTCATATTTTAACTAGCTCTTAATTTTAGGATTGATTTGTTTGTTGTATAATTGTTTTGATCTATTTTGCACTTAAAAATATTTCAGTATATTTTTAACATCTGAAATTAAATTATAATTAAAAACTATGTGAAAAATATTTTCAATAATTTAAAATATTTATATGTGTTGCAATTATCATTTAAAATGACCACATAAATGTTAATTTTTAATGAGGCTCTCTCTCTCTCATCTTGTCCTTCTTAACCAAACTATATCTTTCAGAGGGAGGATGATTTTCGTTTTCTTTTTGATGTAAAATAAGTCTTCGATCAAAAGATCGATTTAGTCTCTTCGCTTTGGCGATCTTCCTTCGCGTTAGGCGATTTTGGTGTGTGTTTCAGTTCGATTCAGAGCTCTGTTCTTCATGGATTCAACCCTTCTCTGTTCGGATTGATTGAATAAAGATGTTGTCTTTCCTCCTCTTTCACAAATCACTTAAATCTCGTGTTGGTTGAATATGTTCTTCTTCTCTATCGGTTTATGCATCTATTCTTTTCAAAAAGGAGTCAATCTCTGCTCATCCTAGAATGGATCCGAGATCGGCGCAGGAGCAAAGTTTCCTTGACGGAAAGAAGACGGTGGCGATGAAATTACTTTCGTTGATTGAAGGAAGATCCAGCAGAGTCGGCATCTCCAGATGGTCTGATGAAGAATCTTCATTAAATCATTCGAAGTTGATTCTCTGTTTTAACAACCGGTCTACCCAGAAGCTCCGATTTCAAACAGCGGCTTTGGTGAAAGTTAGGAGTTCATGGAGTACAAGTTAATGGCAGTTGTGGCTCTGTGGTGGAGAAGATGATTAAAGATTGTGGTTCGAAGTCATAGAACCGCCGTCGACTGAGATCTCCGATTTGCATGCTTTAATTTCACCACGTCGCTTGCTCTGTCTTCTAATGCTTACACGTGTAAAATAAGTATGTTTATGTGTTGTACTCCTCTGCCTTCGGGCTTATGAAATGCAATGTTGACAAAAAAATGTTAATTTTTAATTTTAAACAAAAAATATAAAGATTTTATTTTCTAAATAAATTTGAAAATTTTAAACAAACTATTTAAAAAAATGTTACAGCTACTCATAATATTGACACATATATTAAAATCGTAGAAATAATTATTTTCTAAATCAACATGACGTAAATTTACTAAATATATGCGTTTATAAACTATAACTTTACATAAATTTTAAATATTTTTTAAATCAACATTTAAAATTTTAAAATAATATTAACTTTCTAAAATCAATCTTCTGAGTAGAAATTTTTACAATTAATATTTACAGGTTATTTTATTACATATGTAAAATATGTGTCAAGTACAAATGGGTCTAACCAATAAATTTTTTATTTTTATTGTGATCTAACAAACGGGTTGATAATTTTATCAACAAAATATAATCCCGCACTTTCGAAGCACAGATCAAAATCTAGTCAAATATTATAACAAACCCCTATTTTAGCAGCCAAATAACATCTTCTAACATTTAAATAAACCCATATCGTGACTATACATATATTTGATATAAATGTTGCTCTGGTATATCTCGACCTGAATCATTTTTTATAAAAATTTGATATCAAGCTTACTATCATATATGAAATTGAGATATCAGACCACTGAAATTCTATCTACATTCTGAGGTCAGATATTCGAACTATGATAAACTTCAGATAATGAGTATATACTGATTTGGATGTTTTGAAGTTCAGATGTTTGCTGAGGAAGAAGCTATAGAACCATCCCATCAATGGCTTACCTTTACATGTAGAAATTTGATCAAACAAAATCAATTGAATTTCATCCTCATTAGAGAATCTAACTTCTTTACAGAGATTCATTATTATCCTGCATTTAACGCCTTTCTATACATTATTTTCTATATCATATTATTCACACTCGTGGTTTATGAGTGTTTTTTTTTAAATTAGGTTAGTTAATTTAATGGATTGGGTATTTTGGACTTTAACTCACATTTTCTTTCTTTCTTTGTTGTTTTATGTTATTCTAGTCATTACAAAAAAAAAAGTTATTATAAGTAATTTCCCTATATTATAACCAAACTGTATAATTGCATCTTTAAACCGAATCGTATAAATGCTTTAGATATGATGCTAATTTATATAAGATTTTCCTAAATTCACGTGATTAAGACTCAAAAAATACGAATTTATACTATTATATATACAAAAATATTTATCAATTACATATTTAGATTTAAACGAGAATTTTGAGTGTATTATAACCAATCATTATTATTTTTTAAGTTTTGTTTTCTTAATATTTATGGACTATGATAGTATATTCTAATAATGTTAAGATATCATGCTGATATATATATATATATATATATATATATATATATATTATTTCATTTAATTTAACTTTTTTTTTCAAAAACGAATCTATACTGTTAAAGATACTAAAATATATTCGTTTAAAAGAGATTTTTTAAATAAGGTTTCTAAAATATTTAGCAACTCTACATATAGATTTAAACGAGAATTAGTGTATTATAACCAATATGAATATTTATATGTTTTATTTTCTTAATATTTATTGATCCATTTACATATATTCTAATAACGTTAAGATATTATTTTGTTTTAATACTATTTCATTTAATTTATATTGATAAACACTCAAAAACTAATATCATATCAAAGATACAAATTCAGGTAAACAGATCAGGTCGTTGGGTCGGGTAAAAATCGTTTTTGGATCTGACTTCTTCTGGTCCTAGAAATTTGGACCTTTTGGTTCGGGTTCGAGTCGATTCTTTTTGGATCCGATGAGTTTAGGTACATAATTTAAATACCTATAAAATATAATAGGGTACTAACGTGTCAGGATTGGTTCATGTATTTAGGATCCCAAAAAGACTAGAAGTTCCGAAAACCCAAAAATAATTTTGAAACACAAAAAATACCTCAAAACCCAAAAAATTACCAGAACAATATTCAAATACCAAAAAGTCCCAAGATTTACCAAAATCTGATCCTAAAGAACTGAAAATACCCAAAATTTATTTGAATACCCAAAATATATGTTTTTAAAATTGAAAATTTTACCCAAAACTTGAAACTATAATCAAAAACCCATCCCAAAACTTAAAATATGTATATAATACCAAAAATATATCTGAAATACCCGGATATACATAATATACACAAACATTTTGGATACTCCCGATCAGGTCTCAAGTAGGACCCGGACTCAAACCGAGACCCGCATGTCCAAGAAAATACCCAATAGGTATTTTTCCCTGAACCAAACTTGTATTTTTGGGTCAATTTCGGTTCGTTTTTTAGATCCAAATAAAATACTCATACCTAGTAGAGAGTTACATAATCTCAAATAAAATACCCATACAAATCTCAAATAAACTACCTCAAAAATTATAAAAAGAAATTTAAAAATTCCTTCTTCGATATAATATGAGTTTGTAACATAATAATGCAACAATCCCAACATACTAATTCATATGAAAATTTGTATATAATCCAAAAAATCTGCGCTTTCGAAACGCGGATCAAAATCTAGTGATATACAACTGAAGCAAACTGATTGTCATACATAAATATTATTCCATGATACTAGTTGGACTAATCGATTAATAAACTAGTCAAATTCTAGGAATCAATCAATTGCAAATATACAATATTAAAATTTTGCAACCGGAAATTTAGCATATAAATTTGAATAATTTTTGGACTTTAGTTCATTTTTATAGTGTTTAGAGGGACTTGTTGTATTAGGAGTTTCATAAAATTTTAGTTTTTTAATTCTTTCTTATTGGATATGGTATTTATAAAAAAAAAAATCTAACATATTCATTATTATTAGATATAGTATTTGTAGAAATCTTATTAAAACTTCCTTTATTGGAAAATATGGATTTGATCAATAATTTATATCAAAGATTATTTTGGATTATTAAAAAATAATTTGTGCTTCAGATTCAACTGAAAAGATGGAATTTTTAAAAATAAAAGAAAACAATGACACATCTATACTATTATTGGTCTTACCTTATATATTTGTAAAAATATATTAGTCAATACCATATATTTAACCGATTTTTATTCCTCCCTCTAACAATGTGCGTGATATTATTAATTAATATCATTAGTTTGTTACCGAAATTAGAGGGAATCAAGTTATGGGGACTTTCCCATCTATGCAGCATGTCCATATGTACTATTTTATTGTTTATTGTTTATTGTTTATACTTCTTGATTAAAATGAACTGCATATTTAATTTAGTACTATATATATATATATATATATATATATATATATATATATATATAATCTTTCCATGATGAGGAAAGATGGACGTCTAATAATACAATCATCCATCAACTAAAAACATGGTTCAAAATCTTATTTTAAATTTATTATTATTATTACTCTTCGTTTTATATAAAACACTTCTTCTATAAATTAACTTTATGCTCAGGATCTACAATATTTATACATATTGTTTCATTAAACATATTGTACTATATCATTTTACATTATATAGTTTTAAATATTTACAAACTCAAATTTAATAAAAATATTTTGGCAAATCATATGTTAAAACAAAATTATATATATATATATATATATATATTACGTCAACTTAATTTTTATAAAAATATTATAATAAAAAGAATTACTAAGAAAGTTTAACAACTATTGAAAACATACAAATATGTTCTATTGAATTAGCTAAAAAAATCTACTAAGTAAATCTTAATCTATATCAATTTAACAAATGTAACTCTTATAAAATAAACAAAATATAGTGAGAGAGTAGGTATGGATATTCTGATATTCAGGTCAAGTGTTTTTTATCTTGGTTTTTTGGGTCCTAAATATTTAGACCCAATAAATATTTAAATTTTTTTAATTAGGGTTTAGGTTGGTTCCATGTCCGGGTCGGTTCAATAAATATTAAAATTTTTTTAATTAGGGTTTAGGTTGGTTCCATGTCCGGGTCGGTTCAATAAATATTAAAATTTTTTTAATTAGGGTTTAGGTTGGTTCCATGTCCGGGTCGGTTCGGAATAATAATACAAATACATGTAACATACATGTAATATTTGGGTACGTATCAGGTCTAGGTTAGTTCAGATATTAAGATCTGAAAAGATTAGAAATACTTGAAAACCTTAAAATAATCTTAACTTGAAAAATAACCAAAAACTCAACAAACACTCAATATATATTCAGATACCCGAAAAAGATCTGAAATGCCTCCTGAAATATAACCCGAAAAACAAAAAATACCAAAAATATATTTTTAAAAATTTGAAATTATTACATGAAATCTGAAAGTATAACTGAAAACTTAACTCAAAAAAAGAATATATGTAATACTGTAAACAGATCCAAAATACTCACATATACCTAATATACACAAAACATTTCATGTACGTTGGGTATCCGACCGGGTTTTGGGTAGGATCCGTCTGAACCAAGATCCGCTGGTCCAAAAAAATACCCAATATGTACATTTCCCTGGACTTGGACACGATCGGGTTTTTTTCAGACTCGAGTAAATGTCTAGGTTTAAGAAAGAGAATTATATAAAAATGTACATAGAAAATCTCAAATAAACTAATTCATAAATTATATAATTTTTTTTAAAATTCTCTTCTTCAATATTATACAATTTTGTTACATAATAATGTACAACAATCGCAAAATACTAATTCATGTCAAATTTTGTCTATAATTAAAAAAAACGTGCTTCGAGTATAATCCAAAAAACTTAGCGCTTCGAAGCGCGGGTCAAAATCTAGTCTAATCTATTAAAACGGAAGTACAATTAGTACTTAACCCTTATCTTTTTCTAATATTTACCATGGAATGCCATTGGTTTTTAAATAATGTCGTTTTATAACTTGCTAACCATGTCTAATAAATTTACGGGTACTTAAACTTAAATAACAAAACTGAGTGAACCTAAAATCACATGATTTGTTAACTATAATGCTTCAGTTTGATTTCGTCTGCATAAATCAAAACAAATGTTCCTTGGTTAAATGTTGGTCTGCCACTCCTATATTAATTATAAAATCATTTTAATTATTTTAAAATAGAAATACAGTACATTCGTATTATAAGGAGATTTGTTAGATATTTATGATTTCATTACTGTTTCTTTAGTCATTTACAATTAGACTAACAAATGTTGGTCATATAAACTATTATCTAAATTTTTGACGTAAAAAAAAAAAAAACTATTATCTAAATTAGTCCCAACAAAACATTACTGAACGAATTTAAATCTTTTTTTTCTAGCATATTCATTTAAACAATGTCATTAAAATACTGAACAAGCAATTAGAAAAATATCTTACATATGGATTTATGATACTGAAGAGTATTAGTTTAGATTTTTCTATTTTATGTATTGAAGAAAATCGGTAAGGTTTTTGCATTTGACAAAATATCTCAATACATAGTTACATTTATTTTTAACATATGACTGTATTAAAATAATTTAATATACTACTATATTTTAATATATTCATTTTGGAAAATTTTCAAAATATGACATTCTCCATTATGAACATTATCCTTACTCCATAAATCAATAATATAATTATTATAGCGTACTGTGTACACTATAAAGAAATGTATTTTATATACATAAATAAACCAAAAGTGTATTTACATTTTTAAAAATTAAAATAAATAGGAGAAAATCTAATTATTTTGAAAATAAATAGGAGCAGATCCAGATTGAGATCATTAATATTAAAATTTGAATATATTTTAAGAGAGATTATTAAAAATTACAAATACGTATAAATTTTAAGAATATATTTCCAGTCCTTATTGTTTACTAAATATTTCAGATGCAAAAATATATTTTACATAGTAATATATTGATTTATATAATATCAAGAATATCTAATAAAAATTCATAGTTATAAACATCGAAATACTCAAAATACTCAAAATACTCTATAATTATTAAGTTGGTATTTGCAACAGTTTTAATATTATAACACTTTTAATATCCAGAATTTACAAAATATATCCTGAATATAAATTTAAATCAGCTATTTATAAAATAAAAGATATATTGTTTAAATGGAATTTGATAAGCCGAGAACCAATAACCGAACTGAAACACAAATAAAAAAAAATAAAAACTATAACCGCATTAATGTTCAAAAATATCTAAACGGTTCCTATATCCCTAGAACAGTAAAAACTAAACTAAATCAGAACTAAACTGAAAACCAAACTATCCAAATACAATTTATATGCCTAAATATTTTATTTATAAACCGAATTATCCAAAAAAGTTGATAACCTTATTACTTTTTATCCAAAATATTTACAATTATCTTAATTTTCTGATATAACCAAATCACCCTAATAATTTTATCCAAAATATTTAAATTATCCAAGTGATCTTATATTTTATCAAAAAAATCCCAAAAAATGTTTTTTTACCCAAATTATTCAAAACTATCCAAAAACGAAAACCAAACCAGAACCAAATTTTGTCGGGTTGCTTACATTATTATCCGCACAAACCAAAAACAAAAATAAGAAAACCAAAACCAACTCAAGTTCATAAATAACCAAACGGTTTTTGTATCTCTTTCAACTGAAAAACTAGAAACCATTACCAAACCGAAAATTCTCGTATGCAACCGAAAACTGAATGTCTATGCCTAAACATATTAGTGAACAAACAGACAGGTTAATACTGTTAAAAAAAACAGATAAGTTAATAAATTTGTCAACAAAAAAAAAATAGTTATGTGCTTCCTATGGCTTATCTAATATATTAATATAGTACATGGACCCATTTATCAATTTATAAATTCTCTTAATAATATATATACTATTAATAGATTGGATGTATCTTCCGTGCATTCCACTATATAATATACATACCAAAGTTGATTTATATTAGTTAAACTATACGAAACATAAAATTAGAGTTTCACCATTTTAACAATTAATATATGATATTATATATATATATATATATATATTCCTATATGTTGTTTTAATAGATTAGATTACAATTTTTTACAAAGTACATATACATTCATATAAACAAACAGCTAAAAGAATTGAATATTTGAAACAATAAATTACAACATATAAACAATCAAAATGTTATGTGTAGACATCTAAACTATTAAAACTGAAGTACAATTATTACTTAACCTTAACCTTGACTTTTTTATTTGAAGTGTTATTAATGATTCACTGCATATATATATATATATATAGATCATATACATAAAAACTCCATGCAATTCCTATTTCTCTAAACCCGAAAAATCAAAACCGAGCAAGTACTTCAATATTCAGAATATAATAAAATATTAATTACTTGAATTCCAGGTTTTGGATATTTATAAGTAAAAGATATCCAAAAACCCTGAATTCCCTAGTTTTTTCGAGTTTTCTAGGTTTAATTCAGGTTTTTGGGTATTTTTGGGATTTTGGTTTTAAACTTGAACCAAACCCAGACCATTTATAATTCGTTTCCACTTCAGATTTTATAAAAACAGAAACCCTATCTAAACCCAACATTATCCGAACCGATCCAATCCAAATGAAACCATTAAGTTGTTGTGTTTTGAAATGTTTATGTAATTATCGAAAAACAAACACCCGCGAGCGCGCGGATCATAATCTAGTTCTATCTGCTTTCACATACCTCACAAAGTGACAACTCACAACAAGGAAGCTTATTTCACAACCATCTTTTGTGTTGCTCTTATCCTCTACTTTCCTCATACTTCCCCTGGAGTTCCTTTGAAAGGTTTGGAAACAGCCATCACAGTGCTTCGCGTCAGAGGCTGAGCTCTCTTGGCCAATGCCGTCATCACCTCCGATTCCATGCTCTTCAATCTTGACATGACTTATTCTAACTACATAATTAAATATATAAAAGGAACATAATTTTTTATACGTGCTTTAGACGCCATTTTGATCGGGACCGGTACTGATAATAACTGTAGTCTTAACTGTAATCTCGAGAATTTTAAATAAAAATTACTATTTAATTTCTTCATACATAAAATAAATAGACTTTTAATTTTCATGGGGCTACAGGTTCTTTTCCATCCTTAGAAACTTGGATAGTTAACTAAAAACATATTGGACCAGGTTCAGTAGTTTAGAACCCAAAACCTATTTTTTTATGCGAGCCCGAAACTCAGTAACGGCTAATTGTAAAGATCTTATTACTACCTGTTAGGAATCAAAGGTGGTGTTTGCGTGACTTATAGATATTAAAAATTGTAATAATATGAAGAGAGTATTAGTACCATACCAACAAGCTTCGAGTTACAGTAACAATGGAGCCATGCAGAGAGGATATATTCTTATCTTCGTCCAATATAGAGAGTCTTATCTTTGTCTGAGTCTGGCTCTAACTGAGAGCCCACTGATTGTGACTTTCTATAGTTTCTGCGTAAAGTTGCAAGAACACAAAGATTATAAGAATTTCTTTTCTTATTAGATTTAGAAGCTCACACAAAACTAAGGTGATGATTGTTTGGATGGTTTTTAGATTTTAGTTTTTGGTTTTTGGCTTTTGGTTTTTAGTTTTTAGATTTTGGTTTTTAGTTTTTTGTTTTTGATTTTGCAGTAGTTTTTAGATTTTGAAAAAACTCGAATGGCAATTTTGGTTTTTAGCTTTAGATTTTTAATTTTACTGTAATTTTTAGTTTTTAGAAAAATACAAATGATATTTTTTCAGGTTTTAATTAATTTTAGTATATTTTAGTTAATTATTTTCTGTTATTTTTTAAAACGTTAACTTATAATTTAATTTATTTTTTAAACAAACTTAAAATTACTCTAAGAATATATCACAATTTTCAGTAAAATAACACCAATAGATTATTAACAAAACATGCAAACTTTACATAAAAGTAAATTTAAATAATTAAATTAATTTTAGTAATTTTAGTGGCAAATTTAAAAGAATGTTCTTAATATATATTATTTTGTATCATATATGTTAAAAAAATTCTTATTACTAAAACTTATTTGCTCATACTTATAGTAGTTAGCATTTTATTTATTTATTCCTATATTAATGCACAAATGTAACAAAACTTTTAAATTTAAAAAAAAAAAAGAAAAACAAGAAAAAGCATCGTGAGATGTAAAAACCAAGAAAATTGGGATTTTGGTTTTTCTTTAGAAAATAACAGTTATTTGAAAAACTAGTTTCCCTAAAATGTAGGGAATCTATTTTCTTAAAAACTTGATTGTCTAAAAATTGGTTTTTCCAAAAACAAAAGCCAAAAACTACTTCAAAATCTGTAAACAATCAACCTCTAAACCTTTCAATGTGTTTCTCTTGATGTTATATTTCTCTCCATGAGACTTTTTTATATAGGACTAAGCTACTCCTTAACCTAATAATAATATGGAAACATAAATCCTAAGCTTGATTTGTTTTCCTTTTTCCTTAACCCAATAAACTTCACTTTAATGAGTTAACTAGCTCCTTAAGTTAATTGGAATTATCCAACATTCTCCCCCTTAATTCCAACTCGAATCCCGTTGAATTTAGATCCAACACTTGTTCTAACGAAGCTACGATGTGAATGAACTTTGTTCTTGGAAGTCCCTTCAAGAGCTTCTTTACCATATTCGATTCTTTCATTATCTCTCCTAACGCGGCTGCTCTCGATGCTAAGACTGAAAGTTTCCTGCGTAGTCATCCACCGTGTCAGTGTCTGCCATCTTCAGGTTGTCGAACTCAGACATTAAAGTCTGTAACCTCGCTTCTCTCACGCAATCAGCACCTAGGTTACGGGATTTGATAGCTTCCCAAATCTTCTTCGATGTATCATGTTCTCCTATTTGAAGTATTAGCGCTTCCGGGACTGATTGAAAGATCAGAGCAATTGCCATATTGTTCTTCTTTGCATCATCACTCCCTGGATCAATTGTATCCCAAACTTCGTATAAACGAAGCATCACTTTCATTCGCATCGACCATACGGTGTAGTTGGTCGAATGTCTTTCTTCATCTCAAGACCTTTATCACGTCCTTGAGAATTGTTATCTTCTCCCATTTTTTTGATCGAGTTACAACTCCTCTTGTAAACGATCTTCGAAACCTGGAGCTCTGATACTAATTAAAGTTGCAACAACACAAAGATTATAAGAACTTCTCTTTTTATTAGATTTAGAAACTCACGCAAAACTAAACATTTCAATGTGTTTTTCTTGATGTTACATCTCTCCATGAAACTTCTTTATATAAGACTAAGTTACTCTTTAACCTAATAATAATATGGAAACATAAATCCTAAGCCTGATATGTTTTTTTTTCTTAACCCAATAAACTTCATTTTAACGAGTTAACTTGCTCATTAAGTTAATTAGAATTATCCAACATCTGCTCGGAGAATCCATTGATACTCCGGAAGAACTAGGCAGATTTGGTTACTGGCGGCACGGAATCTAACGGGATGGTCTCGAAGATATATGCACTGTTCAAACGAGTCCTCTCCTGCACCAACCGGGGCATTTCGCTAGTAAACAACTGGGCAAGAGCCTAAAGCACCAGTAACAAATTAGAAAGAAGTGTGAACAGAACATAACTGGAATATAACTTCTCTTGGTTGTGTGCTTGTGGCTTGAATGTTGTGACATTTGATTTGATATAGGTTATAAGTGATGTTACTTTCGTGCGCAGCGAAAGTAAAATTAAAAAGATCTATTTACCTTTTTGGATATCATATAATTTACTTGAAGTATTTACCTTGTGTTCTCTATATTGCTTTTCTAATGGTAATTTGTTGGTTACTTGGTTGTGTATATTTTGTATATGGAGATATAAATGTTTCTATCATTTTATAAAAGAACCCCACATGTTCCATTTTCCTTGTTACGAGGATGTGAGAGTTTACACGCAATCTCGTGCCAAAAGCAAGCATAAAATTTAGATTTACAAATCGGAATAATACATATGAGATCATTGAACACGACAATGATTCAACAACTAGTTCTCTTTTATTTTTCTTTCTTTGTTTATGGTCGAACACGATCAAACTCTAAAGTTTCTGATCTTTGGTGGTGATATTTTTTTCTTCTTTTTGGAACGTAATTCATTCGTGTTTCTAGTCTAAAGAGTACAAAATTTGAATAGAAATTCATTCACAAACACATTATTTTCTCAAGCAAGAATGAAATGGATAAAATTTAATTAATTAGGCTCTAGTAGATGTCATATAGTTATAAATGCTAACGGGTTATGACTACCAACAAATTCAGTGGTATTTTGGCGGATGAGGTTTTGACCAAAAAATATACATTTTTATATTGGAGTCTGAATAAATTAAAATTTTATATTCATGATTACGCTTTCATCTAATATATTCCCTCCGTTCCTAAAAGATAGACTTTTTAATATTTTCGCACATATTAAGAAAACACATTAAATTACCATAATAAATGTATCGTTTTCTGTAATTTTTAATTTTCAATAACTTTTAACCAATAGTAATTCAATAAAGTCAATTAATTTTCTTGAAGTTTACAATTTTTTCATAGAAAACACAAAAAATACATCTTTCTGAAAAATCTATCATTAAGCAACGGAAGGAGTATATTTTTTTAAAAAGGTTGAAACTTTGCTTGCATATATTTAGTAGTGGCAAAGAATTTTAGTATTTGTTTGCTTCATACACTTATGGTTTACCAGTTTTACGAGTAAAATTAGAATGCAAATGGAAGTAAATTTACGGAAATCTTACCGTTTGTCTATTAGAGCTACAAGTGTTAAAAGACTCAACGCGCCATTTATCATTACTAATAAAACGCCATTTGAGAGGTTTATAAACATATTGGCTTTTACATAAATCTAAAAACAAGACATGAATCCATATATTCCAAAGTTTCTTACATAAAAAGAAACGTAACCGCTGAAAGTGGGATGCATGAAACATGAAGAAGGGTTCGGTCACGTATGTAAACACACACACACAAACTATCACATACCATGTGATCCGACCAGTTTGGTCAAACCAAACGTAACGGCCATAGCTAACCATCCTCCAATCAAAACCCTAGCAGATGACTTAACCACCGGTGCTTTCCCCAAAACCGCTCCCAACCAACCAAACATAACCAAAGCCAACGTCACCGCCGCCAGAATCACTCCAACCCTCACTTTATACTCTTTCACAAACGCAGCCGCCAATAAAGGCACAATCGCTCCAAGAGAAAACGCTAACGCAGACGCAGCAGCCGCTTGCATCGGGCTCGGAAGCTTTTCTTTCTCTATCTCTCCTCCGTTCTCTCTCTTCATTTGAGCCACCTCTATGTCGTACTGAGAGTAAACAGAGACAAACTCTCCGATCGCCATGCTACAAGCTCCGGCAACTAAACCGGCAAAACCAGATAACATCATGGTTTTAATGTCTCCCTTAACCGCACCGACACCCATCATAAGCGAGGCCGTGGAGACAAGACCGTCGTTGGCACCGAGCACGGCGGCTCGTAGCCACTGAGCTCTTTTGGAGAAGTCGAAAGCCTTTTCTTGATCTTTCTCCATGTCTACGTTCAAGCTGTTGTTCACGTTGTGGGACTCCATAGTGATTTTGGTCTTTCTTTTACTTTATTTTGGAAGTTGAAATGAGAAGATAAGAGAATGTTTGATGAAGTGTGGAGAACACACGCTTGAGTTCTATTTATGGAGAGATTTCGTGTGAAACATTATTTAAAATAAAGAATAATTATGTGGTGGAGTCGACGATTCATATATGTGGCCCACCATCACAACTAATGGAAATACTTTTACAGTTTTACTATATTGGACAAATTGGACTGGAAATTAACCACCACCTGTTTTCATCTTATTACAGAATTTGTTTCCATTAATTACATATTCAAAAAAAAAAAGAGTTTTGTTTACCAAACATAGAGCTTGGCTAATTAATATATGTGGATCATCTCCACCAGTTAAAGAAATAATTTCACTATATTGGCCAAAATGTGGACTAAGTAACACGGACCTCTTTAACTTTTAGTTCTGTTTTCTTACCTTCATTAATAATCTTCAAAACATTAATTTTTCTTACCAAACACACAAAAACATGGTTATCACAACTTCTATGTGTATACCAAATTCAATGGCTGGAGATGATGAAGTGAGCTGAAACTGTGATGTTAGGAGCTTTCAAACCAGTTTTGAGGGATATCAAAGCACCGAGAATGCAAGTACTCACTTAATCTAAGTGCAACCAATGATTTAGATGAGTTTTAAACTACTACTAATACTAGAAAGCAATAACAGAATGATACTTTCTTGACTAAGGGAAAAGAGAACTCATGGGCATAGGGATTAGACCTTGGGTGATCAAGTATCGAACTAAGGATGACAAATGATCAATCAAACTATCAACCTTAAGCCTAGACACAATTCTAAGCAAGCTCTATGTCTAGATGAATGCTCATTTGCTAACATATCTCAAACATCAAATGTCTTTGGTTGAATAATATGAAAGCAATCATTACTAACAAGTCTATTAGCTATTTTAGCACCTTTAACAACAAATGTCTTTGGCAAAGTATACTAAAAGCCTAGGAGAGTTGTCTCAGGCATTTCATCAAACACCTTTTGGGTGGGAAATGTCTATTGATCAACTTTTGAGTGGCCAACTCA
>NC_027754.1:21785964-21802877 GCF_000695525.1 Brassica oleracea var. oleracea
TGAGCTAGTCGCTCTGGCTGGTCGCTCTGGCTGGGAGCGACCTCGGTAGGTCGCTCTGAGAGGTCACTCTGCGATGCTCGACCAGGATGGATATGCCTCTAGTAAATTGATCATAACTCCTTCATTACATCTCCAAATGACTTGAAACCACTTCCATTAGAAAGCTAACTCAATTTTCTGTGTCTCCACAAAATCTTAGCAACAGGAGATTTCTCTAAAGGCTCCATCCATGCTTATCTTTCACCTCCTTTTGGATCACAATGCTCCTAAACATCTCAAATCACTCCATGGCACACTCCAACACCTAATAAGGACAATGAATGCAAAATGCAACCTAGACATGGCTAAATCCTAATCTATATGATGAAAATGCTCATGGATGAATGGATAAAACAATGTAAATATGCAAGATATCAAACTGTGAAGAAGAAATTTGTTCTTCAGTATCCCTAAAGGCCTAAGACCATCTCCAACCCATCTCTATAATAGAGATCTCTAAAATAGAAGAAAAAATAGAGATAGTGTTTTTGCTCCAAATGTGTTCCTCTATAATAGAGGAAAGCTATATTTGCCTCTATAAATAGAGGAATGCTATTTTTTTCTATATTTAGGGGAAAAAAATAGCATTTCTCTATTTATAGAGTCAAATATAGCATTCCTCTATTATAGAGGAACGCATTAGAGCATCTCCAATGTACATCTCTATATTTTCCTCTAAAATAGAGATCTCTATTATAGAGCTGAAAATGCTCCAATGTATGCCTCTATAATAGGGTTTCTCTATTTTAGAGAAAGATATAGAGGAAAGTTACTTTTTGCCTCTATATTTAGAGGTAGAAATATCATATCTCTATATTTTCACCTATAAATAGAAGAATTCTATTATAGAGACATACATTGGACCATTTTCACTTCTATAATAGAGTTTCTCTATTTTAGAGGAAAATATAAAGATAGAAATAGGGGTGGGTTGGAGATGGTCTTAGAGCAAAAACACTATCTCTATTTTTACCTCTATTTTAGAGATCTTTATTATAGAGATGGGTTGGAGATGCTCTAAGAATACAATTTATACATTTTCTATATAGAATAAGACATTTTCTTTAACAAAAAATAGATTGGCACATTTCTTATCTTGTGAAACTGAGTTTCTTTGTTACGGTTAGAGCGACATATACACCGACGAATTATGAATTCTATTCGAAAAATGAATTTGAAAAATATATCGTGTCTTAAATATAATTAGAAACACTATATAAAATGGAATTAGCGTAATGATGGTACCTTCGTGAATACTAGTATTACTATTGATATTCTTATTCTCACTGCTGTCTTGTATGCATAGACATTGCATAGAATATAAAATTAGTGTAATGATGGTACTTTAGCATTCTATATTTTTTATTTATTTTTCAAGCACTAGAATATTGAATTTAGGAAAGATCTAACCATTTTGGCACTGTGATTACATGTTTGAAATGAACAAATAAAGCTGTAGACGTAAAATTAAAGTGGATTTCCGCGCACGATCGGTAAAGTTAAAGCATACGATACTTGGCATAAATATACCCTAAAACCGATCTCAATTGAAACTAACTACTTTTCTAGCAAAAAAACATAATCAATACAATACTGAAAAACAAATATAAGCCATGGAAGGGTGTCCACGTAGGATAGGAAAATCAACTAATCAGAAACTCCAAAGTTGCCATAAATATAGGGCAGTTACCACTAAACCATTGAAACTTTCTTGGACACATATACAAGAATCAGTAAGTATGTAATCACAAACTCTTATGTACAGTTACAATAATACGAATTCAACTTTCAAGACTCTGATACTTTGTTTTGTAAAAAAAAAAAAGTAAGTGACTAAGCTAATATATTCTTTGAAAGTGTGAGAACATTGATAAATATGAAAAATCATAGATTTTTGTTTTCGTGACAAAGTTAAGAATTTTGTAAAAGTAAGTTTAACATATAAATTTTCGTGACAAATATAAAAAATCATAGATTTTTGTACAATTTTGACAAAACAATTCAAAACATAGTTCTCTAATGTCTTAATAAAATATTATTTAAGGGTGCAATAATTAAATATATCAATTCAATAACTTTGTAATTTATAGACAAAACAATAAAACAACAAATTTTGAAACATTTGTTTAACCTATTGATTTCTTTTCACGAGAATCCAATTAAACAAGATAAAAAAATAATTAGATTTACAAATATTTAATTACCATTTTATTCAATTTTGATTAATTTCAAATTGTAATAATGTATCTTTTTGAAGTTACAAAAAAATACTGTTCTTTCTTTATTATACTAGCATTATATATAGATTCTATATACACAAATAAATATAATATAACAACATAAGCTTGCTTTCCTCGATTCATATGAAATTTTTTTAAGTTATCCACCAAAAAAAATTAATTAAATCAATCAAATTGTTAGAATACAACAAATTAATATATAATTTTATTTTAAATGAAATTATTTAAAAAGTATATTTTCATTAAAAACAAAATAATAAATAAGTAAAACTGATTTGATGATAATTCTTATGACATATATATATATCAATTCTGTGAAAGAAATAGAAGTTTAATATGGAAAAAAATCTTAAATACAAAAAACTCTAAAAATTAACAAAAAAACTAATAAAAATTAAACTATGATATCACAGCTTCTTAGACAATATTAATAAAATATTTAAGCGATAATTAGAAAAATTTGATTTTTTTTGCCTGTCAAAAGTTTATTATTAATTAGCATCAGTTATTTTAAGAAGTTTAAGAAATGATGGACAAAAAAATAGGATGGACATAAATGATATATGAACTATGAATAGTACTTTGTAAAGCTGACTTAGATAACATATCTGCACATCTATTTCTAGTCCTTTTTTATGCCTAAATTTAATTTATTCAGAGCAGTTATTCCACAAAGAAATCGTATGATATATTGTTTTGATATTCAGATTTGTTTCTTGACTGTTAAGAAGATTGATAACTGTAAAAATGTCTCATTCGAATATGATATGTCTATAGCCGAATCCCCAACATGAGACAAGTTTGTTTAAAAAGTAAATAATTTCATTTTTCTTATATTACATAATAAATATATATTATTTATTGATATAAAAAATATAGTTATTCATCTATCACAAATATCTATGCAAATATGTGAATCAAGTACAACAATCAAACAACATAATGAATTCCACAAAGAAAATTTTAAAAATATATTTATGTTATGTAGTCTTATTTTATATTCTTTAAATAATATAATACAATATTATACATTATTTTTTTAGAATTTAGAAATAGATATAATATCTTACCCGCAGTTAAAAAATCTAGTATTAATAATAATTGAAATACAACGGAAAAGAAATATGAAACCACATAATGGAGCTAGGAAAGATCTGAGAAGATCAGTTATCGCAGCCAACTCGACATGAGAGAGGCAAAATTCTTTCGTTGACGCTTTGCAGTGATGATAGTCCGAACGTCACGGTCAACAAGACGGAAGACTACAGCTGTGGAAAGGGAAATTTGGTTATGAATGACGTTATTACACTGTTTCCACAGATGAAAAATGATGGCTTGTACTGAGATGCGACGAAGAGTGACAGCAGGTGATGTCTGCGGTCCTCTGATCCATGAAAGAAGCTCAGTCCAAGAGAACAGACCACAGTGCGCTGGATCCAGCCGTTCAAACAACAGCTGCCAAACCGCCTTCGAGTAATCACAGTTAATAAGAAGGTGGTCTCTGGTCTCTAGAAAACAAGAGCAAAGGGGGCAAGAATTCGAGATGTTTAAGCCCCACGATGCCAGGCGTGTGCGGGTTGGGAGGCGATCCGCATTAGCAATCCACATGTTGAAAGCATGATTAGGAACAGCGCCTTTGAACCAAATAAGATCAGCCCACTGCTTCTTTGTACTCTGAGGCCTGAGAATCTCCCAAGTGTGAGAAGCTGAAAAAGATCCATCAGAGATGCCATTTGCTTCCCATGTGAATTCATCACCATTAACAGATAACCCTTGAAGAGGCAGAGTTGTGAGATGAATGTGGAGATCTAGTTCATGTTGAGAACGAGGCCCTCCAACACACCAGCCTGAAGTGCTAGCGGCCTAATTAACAGTGGCATTAATGGGAATACGCATGTTCCTTGGACCATTAGCGCCAATATGAGAAATGAGCTGGCCTAGCGGGGTCCAAACATCATACCAAAAACTTATTCTTGAGCCATCTCCAAGGTGAGCTTGCAAAAACCGTACAGCGACTGGTCTCAGTTTCAGCAAGCGTTTCCACATCCATGAGTCTTGTTGAGATTCTTGAACTGCCCAAAAACTATTCCGGGCGAGAGAGTAATGCCGGTGCCAGTCAGCCCAGAGAGACGATTTGTTTGAGAAAAGAAGCCAAATGAACCGAAGGCACAGAACCTGATTCCAGACCATAAAGTTTCTGAGGCCTAGGCCACCTTCATCCTTGGGGAGACAGACAGTGGACCAAGCTACCTTAGCAGTTTTTCTCAGCTCAATATTTCCAGACCAAAGAAATTTAGTACAAAGCGATTCAATTTGCTTAATACAGCCCTTAGGCAGGATGAAGCAAGAGAACCAGAAGTTAACCATTCCAGAAATAACAGTGGAGAGGAGCTGGAGCCGGCCAGCAAAAGAGAGTGTTTTGGTGGCCCACATCTTGAAGCTGGCCGAGATCTTTGCAATAAGGGGAGTGTACTCTGATATTTTTAGCTTCCTTGACATGAGGGGAAGACCAAGATACCTAATAGGTAGAGAACCCGAAGAGAATCCCAACCTAGAGATGGCAAAAGATTCCTGTTGATCCAACCCTGCAGTGAATAGCTCAGTTTTCTCCTTGTTCATTTCTAGACCAGACCAGCTTGCAAAGTCATCAAGACACTCGGAAATTTCGTGCAACGAGTTGCAACTTCCATCAAAGAAGATCATGACATCATCAGCAAACATGAGATGGGAAATCTGAAGCTCAGCTGTTTTAGGATGATAAGAGATCCAGCCTGCTTGGTATCTGGAGTGAAGCAGTCTCGATAGAGCTTCCATAGCTAAGACAAAAAGGTAGGGAGAAAGGGGATCTCCCTATCTCACTCCTCTGGTACTCCTAAAGTAGCCGCTAGAAACACCGTTGACGGAGACAGAGAATGAAGGTGTAGTAATGCATTCCCTGATCCACATGATAAATTGTTCTGGTATAGAGAGAGCACGAAGGCCAGCAATGATGAAATCCCATCTAACCGTGTCAAATGCCTTGCGAATGTCGACTTTAAGCATTGCTCTTGGCTCTGAAACCTTAGATTTATAGCCCTTGACTAAGTCCGTAGCGAGAAGGACGTTTTCAGCTAGTAACCTTCCGGGAAGAAAAGCGGACTGAGCATTAGAGATAACACTGGGAAGGATTGCCTTTAATCTGCTTGCCAAAAGCTTAGATATGACCTTATACACCGTGTTGAGGCAAGAGATTGGTTTGAAATCAGTGGTCCTTGACTCATTGGTAATTTTAGGGATGAGGACCAGCGAGGTTGCATTCCATTGCTGTAGAATTGAGCCTGAAGCGAAGAATTCCAATACTGCCTCAGTAACTTCCGTTCCCACAACAGACCAACATGCTTTGAAAAAACTCCGGAGAGAAACCATCGGGGCCACAAGTTTTGTTTTTTGGAAGCGAGAAGAACGCCGCTTTGATCTCCTCGGCTGTGAAACGCAAGTTGAATTTTTCTGAGACCTCAGCTGAGCAGTGGAACCCGTAGAGAATATCCAGATCAGACTGAGCAAACAAGGGAGGATTTACAGGCTTGCCCAGTAGATTAGTGAAGTAATTGATACAATGCTGCTCAATCCCATCTTGCGAGTCATAGCGAACACCTGAGTCATCTGTGAGATAATGGATGTGGTTTGAGGCTCTTCTTGTTTCCACCGTTCTGTGGAAGAACCGTGTGCTACTGTCGCCTAGGCTCTTCCATTGAACTCTAGAGCGCTGGAGAAAAAAAGCCTCTTCAGCTTGTGAGAGAATGACCCATTTCCGCATAGCTTCAAGCTCAGCCTCTGCATTAGTAGAGTTAGGAGATGCAAGCATAAGGGTTTGAGCTGAGCAAAGAGCCTCATGAGCTTCACTGGTGCGTTTCTCGATACCAGAGTAATTTCCTTTACTGAATTATCTAATACCTTTCTTTAGAAGCTTAAGCTTCCGTGACACGCGAAACATAGCTGATCCAAAAACACAGTAAATATGCCATTGTAGCGTGACCATTGGGAGGAAGCCAGGGTTTTGGAGGAGGAAATTGAAGAACTTGAACGGCCTCTTCTTGGAAACCAACTGCGCATTAAGAACCACCTTCATACTTGCGTGATCTGAGAAATCTGGCGAGTCAAAGAAAGCCACAGAGTTTGGAAACAGATCGCTCCAGCCGTCATTAACGAGGATTCTATCCAATTTTTTAGCAAGAGGAGTGCTCTTCTGTTTATTCCACCAAGTGAATAAATTGCCCCTATAGTTCAGATCATTTAAACCCGACTCCAGCAAACAGTCATTTAATAAACGAGAGTGAGCATCAACATTCAGAGAGGTTGGTGCAAAATGTTCACTAGGCAGGGATGTTTGGTTGAAATCTCCAAGAACGATCCACGGCAGGTTTAGGACATTTTGATCTTCCGCAAGAGAGACGAGCTCCGACCATAATTCAGTCCCCTCCTCATGACAGTTTGAGGCGTAGACTATAGAAACCAAAATCGTATAGAGGGAGTCAGGAAGAGAACGTCAGGTGGCCTAGCGGCAGTACTGAACGTTTCTCACACACGACTAACCGAGGTCGCCAGTTCGATACTCGGGGAAAGCGGGGTGGTACTGGGTTAGCTAAAAAATCCCTACGGGGATTTCTGGCGAGGTGGCCCTTCGGGGTGAGCCTAGTCACTATAAAAAGTTCAACCTATACAGTTTATAAGAAGAGAAGTGGGTTCACAGTGACTCTCTCAGCGGAAGCGATATTAAGCGACAGTGACTCTCTCAGCGGCAGATCGGCGCCGGAAGCTCTGGCGTCAATTCCTTCTGACCTCTCCCCCGAAAGGTTCTCCTCCCATGGGAAAGAGGAAGCCGTCCTCTCGTTCTCCACCAAAACCCTCCCCTTCGACCAGCTCCGGGAATCATGCTAAAGCTCCTCCTGCAAAGGATCTGTCTCCAGCAACGTCTACGCCGGCTTCTGATGCGTCAATCGTGAACCCCATTTCCGATTTGGCTGCTCAGCTAGCGTCCTCCGTCCCCTGCTCGTCGACGGAAACCCTAATTCTTAAGACCGCGGCACCAGAGTTCGCTGCTCCTGCAGCTGAACCTGCGAGCACTCCGGTCATCAAATCAGCAACCTTTAAGGCTCCTGCTTCAATCGCCCAGACCTCTCGCTCTGGCACTAACGGCGGCGACCTTCCCGTAACTGACAAACCGGAGTTCGCGCTTGCTGAACCCGGTGTCTCTCTGGTTCTTGAACCTGCTATGAAGCTTGGTGTGCCCGTAGATGATAAAGCTGGTGAACTCGTGGACAAACCAGTAAACTCAATCACTGACAATCAGGTCCCTCGGTCTTCCCCGACTTGGTGTGACAGAGCTAAAGGATCAACCAAGCCACTGCAGAAAAAGGGAGAACCTTTTGTCCTCCCTTCAGGCGAGGCTTGTATCAAAATTCCCAATTCGGTTATCGAAAAAAATCGAAAGTCTTGGGATTGTTTTGTCCTTGGACAGTTCTATCATGACCCTCCTTCACAAAGTACCATCTTCAGCATAGTGAATGGAATTTGGAGTAGGAGATTCAAAGATATCTCTGTATCCAAGATGGAAGGAAACTCTTTCCTTTTCAGGATTCCGAACGCGACTACTAGACACATGGTTATCCAGCAAAAGCTATGGCAGATTGGAGGTCGTACGATGTTTGTGGATAAATGGGAGCCTGGTGTTGTTCCTCTAGAGCCGTAGCTTTCCTCTGTCCCTATTTGGTTAGAACTTCGGAAGGTTCCGTTCCAGTTCTTTAATGAAGACTGCTTAGAGAGAATTGCCGGTCTGGTCGGAGACCCCAAATTCCTCCACCCCTCGACAGCTAGCAAGACTGATTTGGAGGTGGCAAAAGTCTGGACTATCATCGATCCTCGGAAGCCTCTGCCTGAGGCAGTAAATGTTCAGTTTGAATCAGGTGAAATCTGCAGGGTCTTAGTATCCAGCCCATGGATGCCACCAATTTGTGAGCATTGTAAAGAGGTGGGCCACTCCATTAATAGATGCAAGACAGCTCCGATAACGTGCACGCCTTGTAACTCCTCTGGTCATCTCGAAAAGGACTGCCCCAAAACCAGAACGGCTACGGGAAAGGCTAAGAAAACTCGTCGTGGGAGATCTAAATCAAAGGAGAAGTATTGGAAGGTTGTTTCACCATCCTCCTCTCAGCCTCCCAAGAATTCTCGATCTGAGCTGATTGCCTACCCCAACTCTTCTCTTGGCAATGCAAAAGACTTTGAGAAAGGTTGCACTAGCTTCCAGCCTCCTACAGTTTCCGAGAATCCTTCTAAGCAGCCTTCGGATGAACCTGAATCTTTGGGCGTTGGAGAGGGATTCCTCAGATGTGGTATCTTCAGATTCTGAGTTTGAAGAGGGCCAGCTTATACCTGACTTCGGTGATTTCACGCTTGTCAAGCCTAGGAAATCTTTTCGCAAGAGTAAATCTAGGGGCAGCGGACCCTCCCTTCAATAATATTTATGTTGAGTAACATTTTTTGGTGGAACGTTCGCGGATTTAATAAATATAGCCACCGCAACGGTTTCAAGAAGTGGTTTAAGGTAAACAAACCTATTTTCGGAGGTCTTATTGAGACTCATGTCAAGCAACCCAAAGGCAATAAATTTATTAGCGAAATTATGCCGGGCTGGTCTTTTGAAGATAACTACGCGTTCTCGGAGTTAGGGAAAATCTGGTTCTTGTGGCATCCCTCGGTTAAGGTGGTGGTCGTTGGGAAGAGTCTTCAGATGATATCCTGTTTATCCTTTTCTTAGGGATCTGTGTGTTTTTCCACTTTATTTTATTCGCGAAGGTCAAAAATAAAAAGACACGTGAGACCGAAATGGGTATGCATACGTACAATATGAATTGTTCTAGCGTCTTCATGATTCATAGCCATGCACATGTTTCTTGAGAGAAAATAAGATACAGATTAAATAAAAATGAAATCCCAACTTCTTAAACGGTGACCTACCGGTGGTATTAAATAAGATACGAAGTCTGCTGACCACCTATTCAAAGTTTTGTTAAACTTATAAGGATTTAGTTCTTCATCTTTCCATATACTACCAATACAAATATGACACTTTTTTTTTTTTTTTGATAATCCAGGTATCCGGACCTCCCCCTTAGCCCGACTATCCCACCGCGTCCAACCGGAACTGGCGAGGAAAGTCCTGGAGGCCAAACGGAAACCATGTTAAATCCGGTGTGGCCGGGGCTCAAACTCGTGATGGCGGGCACCTCAGCCGAGGTTCCTTTACCACCAGACCACGAGGCCAGGTTAAAACTATTGTGGGTAAACTTTTTATAGTGATTGACCCCACCCCGAAAGACCCCACATCCAGGAAAACCCCGTAAGATTTTTTTGGAGAGGTTTCAGTACCACCCCGCCGACAGAGTGTTGAACTTTTTATAGTGAATGGGCTCACCCCGAAGAGCCACCTCGCCAGAAATCCCCGAAGGGATTTTTTAGCTAACTCAGTACCACCCTGCTGTCCCTGAGTATCGAACTGGCGACCTCGGATAGACGTGTGTGAGAAACATTCAGTACTGCCGCTAGGCCACCTGACGTTCTCAAAAACTGTATTGGTTGAAATCACTCCGAAGGGCCACCTCGCAGTATATATTATCATATTGACACATTAGGTTTTCTTGTTGGCAGTACATATTATCATATTGACTCAGAGTACCATATTCAATTCGAAAATACTTTAATTAATTAATTTTTAAGAGATTAATTGAGCAAAAAGATTCAGCAAGTGTGTATCAACGTAAAATAAAAGAGCTTCGTATTAAAGTTCTTACTTTGTTTTAAACTGTAGAATTTCAGTCGGGGGTTTGATTGGTGGTTAATCCATTTCTGACTAAAATAAATAAAGAGCTTTCTCAAAGTTTCAGATTTTCTCATAGTTTAGTAAATAAAACAAGTGCTAACATTTTATTCCTTCGTTGTTTAATTCTTAGATTATTCATTGTGATGCTTAATTAATACAAACTTAAAAAAAAAATAAGTGGTCGGCTGATTTATTTTCTTCTATTGTTCTTTTTATTCCTTTTTCTTACTACACGGAACCTGTGAAAGCGTTTTTCTATTAAAGAGAAAATAAAAAGAACTGTCTTTTTTTCTTTTTTTTTGCTAAAAATAAAACAACTCTGTCTTCCTTTTACTTTCTGTTGGTTGATTATACTTTTGTTCTCGACTAAGAAATGACCCAAACAAAAAGAGATAAAATATCAAGCCCGCATACTCTCTGTATTATTTTTTAACCGTTCTCTGTAAGTTTCTTAGTGTTTGACCAAATTTAATCAATGGATAATATACACATACATTTTGATAGGGCGCTGGTTGATAAGTGTAATCATTATCTGAATCTTCTGTTCATTATATATTTAATAAAAGATGGATTCATTAGGATAAATGGATTAATATATACTGCACCACTACTTAAAGACGGACACATAATGGACAATTTAAATATTAAACAGTATAATCCAACTAGCTTATGTATACGAAGGGGATCAAAGTTGAATCAGATGCTTTTCACATTATCATTCTTAAACCCAGAGAGCCGTCTGCAAGCTAAAATCATAAACAGCAAATTGATAGTAGATAATGAACAAAAAGATTACTTTTTCTTGATTATATAAAATAAATAAAATAGATGGATTGATGAATTGGAGAGCACTGAGAAATACATTTTATATGGGGATAAAATAATGGAAAGAGTTGGATATATAACATAAAGAAAGAGGGAGAGTGTGGTTGCCACACGAATAGCACTACACATCACCATCATCATCACTTGTTACAAATCTACGTATTATGTTTCTTCAGATGAATGCATGCATACGTAGTCGCCTACGTACATATATGCCAGCTCATTTAAACATTCACGAATATTGAATTTGTATAACCCAAAGTATATAATACTAGTATTGCCTCCCGTGCTATGCACGGGTAAACTCCACTATCTTCTAATTATTTGATTATAAAGTTTTAGTCAGATATCTTCTAAACCTACATAGCACATTGGTACATAAATTTAAAATTATATGCATTTAGTTTCTGTGATTTTTTTTCTTTGAGAAAAGGAATACATCATCGTACATGTTGGAAAGCTTGTTTTTACTAAAAAATTAAGACATATATTAACTTACAAAATATGGTATAAATATTATATTTGATATGGTTACTTTTAATTTTGTAAATAATACTTCTTTAAATATAAGTCTCTTTATGTATACCATAGAAAGACATAAAACAATGAAATTATTGACCAAATTGAAACAAAAGAAACAATAAAATTATGATAACTTCTGAAAAAATCCCAATTTAACTGAAAAGATTTTAATATCAACAGAAAGATAAAAGTAAAAAATTACAATGTTAACAAAACCATGAAAAATTTGAATTATATTTGACATACGCTTGAATTTATCCCCTTGTTATATAAGAAATAGCCACAAAGCTCAGTTTCATTTATTTTAACAGATATTTTTTTTGAACTGAGGCTTTTTAACAGATTTATAGATATCATGGTTTTAAATATAAATGTGTTTACCTTTTTCCACAAAATTAACTTTTCAGGCCGAGACTGATTTTTGAGAGTTATTTTGTGAACAAAACTCTATTTTCACTCTTTTGTAAAAATTAATCTGCAAAATAGAAGTTCACTATGATAAAATCTTCTACTTGAATGCAAAAAAAAAATCATAGAAAATTATTAAGAAAAAGAGAATAATAACTTTTTTTTGACACAGAGAAGTACAACTCGTAATCGTTGCAATGCTCAAAATCAGATAAAACTAAAAATGAAACTATTGAGAAGAAGAAGACAAAGAGAAAATATAGAGTAAGATAAAAAAATTGATCGAATGCAGGAAATGGAACAGTTGATATTGGAAGTCATTGATCGTGTTATTGAACGTGTGCATGAGTCATGTTGATAGTTTGAGAAAATATAGGAACTTGTTTTTTTCTACGGTTATAAAATAATTTGAAACGAATAGAACGTCCTTTAATATTCATTTTTAGGTTTCAATTTTTTTTTAAACTGCAGAACAATAACACATGTCAAAATTTAATTGGTAAAATGGCTTGTGTTTTACTATATAAGGGATATATATATCAAGGAACCCAACGGCTAATGGTAGTTGATTTGATAGATTTGATAAGAGGACAACGCGGTAAACTCATTCAACTACTACTGAATACAAAAACACGCTAGCCCTTTCTAAAAAACGTTGTTGGGCATATATTCATAAATCTTGTTATGTTAAAGAATATATAGATATTCATATCATCATTTACCTATGTGAGCAGTAATTTGTTATTTATTTTCTCTCACATACCGCGCGCATTCCAATTAATTGTGGATAATTTTCGATATATATGATAAAAACCACTAAATCATAAAACTGCAAGATTGCATATTTTTATTTGAATCTGAATTAGGACGATTTTTATACTTTTAAGTGTTATTAAAAGAAATGTTGAAAATCACGTACAGTATGTACCAATATGGAAAATATGAAACATACCGATCCAAAATAAACATAATGTGAACCTGTACTGATTCCTTAGAGCCGTTATAAACCATATGATGTATGTCCATAACCGGCCCGGTCCATAAGCCGGCCCAATACCTAGAGAGAGAGAGGCGGCCGCAACAAGAGGAGAGAGAGAGAGAGAGGCGGGTAGGAGAGACAGCAAACCCTAGTTTCCTTTTACTTGTATTTGTATACTTTCCATATTTGTATCTTTCCATTTATCTCTTTTGTAATTCTCATATATAAGGGCACCTTATGTTATAAATAATAATAAGAACTTACAGATTCTAAATCCTTAAGTTTACAACACGTTATCAGCACGAAACTCTAAACACCCTGAGCCAAAACCAAAATCGCAAAACCCTAAACCTAGCTGCGACCCGACAAACCCTAATCATCCGATCGCGTCTCTTGTTCCAGTTCACGTCCCCGACCAGCTCCAGCCCAAGGCGTTCCTGATCCTAGACGAACTCAGCCTCAGCTACCATCCAGGACAGCTCGCGTTCCCGGACAGCAAGCGTCCTGTTCGCACCAGACGATCAAGCCGTTCACGATCCGACATCAAACAGCTCGCGTCCCCGATCAGCTGCTCGCGACCTCAGCCTCAATCCGTTAGCAGTCAGCTCGCGTCCAGGGCAGCTCGAGGTTCATTCTTTGGTGGTCCGGTTTCAACAATCAACTAAGCTAAAAGGTAATTCGAAATCTTAGAACATATGAAGCGAATTTGGATTGTTTGATAAAGAATGAAACCATAAAACTTAATCTTTATGATAAAAGCCATAGGATAATAGATCAAACCCTAATGAGTACATCGAAGCTCTAAAGTTCGATACCCTAAACCCTAAATCATGTTCCAACATGATTAAAACCCCAAATCGGATTTTACAAGTTAAAATCCGATAAACCCTAACTCTATATCTATAAACCCTAAATAATATAACTATCAGAATTAATTATACTATAATTATCAAATCACATATTAAAACCCTAATCGAATATTTTTGAAATCGAAACTGTTTTCGGTTTTGATCATTGAGGTTTTAAATCTGATTGAATTTGATGTTATGTTGCTAGAATTGTTTGACAGTTAAGTTGCTAGATTTATATTCTCATCCTGCTAGTTTAATAATTCTGATATGTTTAAGTTTTGATTAAATCCGACATGCTTGTTTTTATTAATGCTTTGATCACAGTTAGGATTGATAGATTTATTTTCTCATCCTGCTTGGTTAATAGTTCATCTGATTTTAAACTGATTAAACCGACCAGCCTGTTAAAGCATTGATTGAATCCGATAGGTTGCTAGCTTGCTTTGCTTATATAATCCGAAAGGTTGATAGATTCATGATAAAATCTAATGTCTTAAGGTTTAAGATTGTATGCTAGGTTCGATTTTATTGATTGATTTGATTAAAAATCATGAAACCCTACTTCTAGTCCTAACCTTAATCCTCATATCTGAAACTTGAAACCCTAAATTCATTATGCTTATGAGTTCTATTAAATTGATTGATCTGATTATATGTTTTTGAGGTTTAATAAATTCGGATACTAGATAGATTATTTACACACGGTTTATGCTTAATACCAATCAGCCTTGAAACTAATTCATTGAAATTCATGCTTGAAATCTATATTCTAGTATTCCTAAAATCAGCCTTGAAACTGATTGAGTGATTAATTGAATCCGTTTTTGCTAGTCTTAATAAACCATAATATTATGAGCACATAGAAATAGTATTGCTGAGACTTGCTAGAAATTGACTGATTGATTAAATGCTTTTAAGATTGATAGTTTCATTGTCCTCACAAGATTGAAATCCAAATTGATTGTTTTTAAGAATAAGGCCGCATGAAAAATTATACCTAAATATTGAGTGATATATGATTTGAGATGTCGAAAATCAACCTGGATTTTGCTGCCCTAAATCTCTCTGGAGATAATTATTTACAGTGGGCATTGGATACAAAGATTATCCTAAAGTCAAAAAGACTTGGTGAATGTATCATAGAAGGCAATAATGCAAATGAGAAAGATTGATACAAGGCAATATTAATTATTCGCCATCATCTTATTGAGAGTCTCAAAGATCAGTATTTAACAATTGAGAATCCTCTAGACCTTTGGACAGAATTCAAATCGAAATATGATCACCAAAGAAAGGTGTTATTACCAAAAGCTATGGATGAATCTCATAATCCAGGACTACAAGTTTGTGGATGAGTCTATTGCTAGATAAGCCTCCAACACTGATGAGAAACAATGAATTGAGACCTCCTGGATCAACCCTAGCCAATAAGGCCGCAAAGGAATAGAAAGAATCCAAAGAATCTAACCACGTCCAGGATGATAGACCACACGGACATGGCCGTGGAGGGTAGAAAGAACGTGGCCATGGCCACTATTATACATTTGGCCATGGAAACCACTATGGCAAATGCCGTGGGTATCAACCTAATTTGATACCATGGCCGAGGCAGAGACCGTGGTATATCCTTTAAACCACAAAGCTCGACCAAATCAGTGTGCCATAGATGTGGAATGGGGAACCATTGGGCTAAGATATGTAGGACTCCCAAACATCCTTGTGACCTCTATCAAGAGAGTCTGAAAGGCAAGAATCCTGAGGCCCACTTGGTATATAAAGATGGTAAAGATGATTTTGATCAAGAAAGAGATGATCCTACGGAATATGAAATTTCTGATTGCCTAAAAGAATAATGTTGATTTCGATTTCTGTGTTTGTTTTTCTTTTATACTTGCTTTGTTTTATCACTTTGAATTTATTTTATTGCTTTGTTTGCTCCGAACTTAATAAAAGGAATGAATGGTTTTTTCAAATATATAAGTTTATAAGAAATATAGTTGCGGGTATAGTCATTCTCATGATAACTACAACCAGACTAATGAAATTTAATTATTTATATTCACTCATAGAAGCCCATTGAGTTTAAAAGATATAACAGTGGTTTCCATATTGAAACAATGGGCAAAGAAAATAAAAAAGTTCTTTTTAGATATATAAAATTCGCCCAAGACAATAGAAAAATGGTCGAAACTATACCTGGATTCTCTACTGGTCTTTACTATGCCAAGATCAGGATGATAGAGGCTAAATGCCTGCGAAAAATATTCACTTTATGGCATAACCGGATTGGCTATCCTGGTTCAAACATGATGCGAAATTGATATACAAATGGGCACACATTGAAAGAAAGAAAGAGTTATCCCAAAGAATCTCACGTGTGTAGCATGTACACAAGGGAAACTCATTGATAGGCCATCACCAGTCAAAGAGACTAAGTAAATAATAAACTGGTGAATACATGTCTCAAGCGTTTAAATGATTATGGTATGTCTATGGGGGTAAGTGTGGACAATTCCGTGAAACATGTCTATATCAAGTACGGCTTGGCCAAAATCTTTTATTAAACGCATATATGTGATTGCTAGACCATTACTTATGAGGCCAAAACTCCCAGTCACAGCTTGGGCCACACAAAATTTACATGCATCTAAATTAATACGCATCAGGCCATTTAGTGAGCATAGATATTTCCCATCGATTAGATAACGGGTCAAGAGCCAGAAATATCTCATCGTAAGACATTTGGATGTGCCGTCTATATACAAATTACTCCACCACAGAGAACTAAGATGGGACCTCAAAAGAGGATGAAGATATATGTTGGATATGATTCTCCGATGATTATTAAGTACCTTGAGCCAAATATGAGTGATCAATTTGAGGCCAGGTACACGGATTAGGGGGGAGAAAGTAATAAGCTGGTAAAAGAGTAAAAGAAATTACATGGAATCATACATCCTTATATTGGCAAGATCCTCGGACTCAAGAATGAGACTTAGAAGTCCAAAAGATTATACAAAAGCTAGCTTAAACAATTGCCAGATTCCGTTACTGACCCGTATAGAATGACTAAGTCATATATACCAGCTGTAAATCCACCAAATTCGAATTGATGTTCAAGAAGGACACAATCAAGTTGCTACTGAGTCTAAGGCATGTTTGAAACATGGTAGACCAATAAAGTTTCAAAG
>NC_027754.1:21802986-21803654 GCF_000695525.1 Brassica oleracea var. oleracea
TGGATGAGGAAACCATAAACATGGTTGTACCTAAGGTGCCTAACAATGAGGCTTGGGACGCCAAGCTTCAGGGTACTGAAGGTCATAATGAAACCTCAATAAGTTATGTCATGTCCAGGGCACAAATGGAACAAGATAAAGAAAGTCGACACTGATGATATATTTGCATGCAGTATAGCACTTGAGATTATGAAATGAATGAGGATCATGAACCCACGTCCATGCATGAGTGCACTCAACAAATCAGATTAGATCAAATGGAAAGGGGGCGTGGAGTTAAGTTCATTAAGAAAAGAGAGGTTTTGGTCCCATAGTTCGGACACCTCTAGATGTGAAACTAGTTGAACAAAAATGAGTCTTTGTGAAAGAAATGATACATGGCGAGATAGCAAGATATAAGGCACGGCCATATGCACAAGGATTCCACAAAGACCAGAAATCAATTATGAGGAGACATACTCCCCTGTGGTGGATGCAACAAACATTTAGATTCCTAACAAGTCTGGCCATAAAAGAAGAAAAATAAACTTGCGGTTAAAGGATGTAGAAACCGCCTACTTGTATGGTCCGCTAGATAATACGATATATATAAAAGTCCCAGAGGGTATTGAGTTGTCAAATGCAACAGGTTCTCGAGAACTAAAGTATACAAGTATATGTTAATGATC
>NC_027754.1:21803880-21806088 GCF_000695525.1 Brassica oleracea var. oleracea
TCCCAAGAAGGACATGGTCGTGAGTACCCCTGACTTGGACACGGATCCTTTCGTCCCAAGAAGGACAAGAAATATGTCCTTGGTCCCGTAAAGCCCCTTACCCAAGTGCCATTGGCGCCTTGATGTAATAGGCAAGCCATACTAGGCCGGACATGTGTTCTTGCCGTGAATCTCTTATATATGTTTAGCTCATGTTCGACCATGAGGCACTGGAAATAAAGACATACACGTCCCTTACCTTAAGTACTATTGGCGCCTTGCCTTGATGTATTTGTCATGTCATACACATCCGGACATGAGTATTGATGTAAACCTATTGTCTAGGTTTAGGTCATGTCCGAACATAAGGGACTGGGACAGGATAAAATACATCCTATGTTACCTACAAGGAACTAAGAATTTGAGATTACATTATACTAACCAAAACCCAAAGAAGGGTTAATATGTTTTGATTGATACATGTTATCTCTCGGATCCACAATGATAGATCCCATGCAAGTTATGTCTTTGCAATGCGGTAGCACTACTTTACTTGGTATTGAGACCATTAGTCATTGGCGTCCATGAAGCTCAACCATCAGGTTGGGATGCGCCAACTTGAAGGACATATACAGAGGTACACATCAGGAGAGTAATACGTGTTGTACTTTTTTTTCTTTCATCAGGGTTTTGTCCCACTGGGTTTTCCTGATAAGGTTTTAATGAGGCAACATCCAAAGCGTATTACAAACTCTGAATGGTTATGACATCCAAGGGGGAGTGTTATAAACCATATGATGGATGTCCATAACCGGCCTGGTCCATAAGCCGGCCCAATACCTAGAGAGAGAGAGAGAGGCGGCCGCAGCAAGGGGAGAGAGAGAGAGAGAGGCGGCCGCAACAATAGGAGAGAGAGAGAGGCGGCCGCAGCAATAGGAGAGAGAGAGAGGCGCCTAGGAGAGACATCAAACCCTAGTTTCCTTTTACTTGTTTTTGTATACTTTCTATATTTGTATCTTTCCATTTATCTCTTTGTAATTCTCATATATAAAGGCACTTTATGTTATGAATAATAATAAGAACTTACAGATTCTAAATCCTTAAGTTTACAATAAGAGCATGATTAATGGATGAGTTCTTAGAGTGGAGTTGTTAACGGAATATAAAAAAAACTTCTCTTAACTTTTAAATAAAAAAGTTAAGAACCAGCTCTTAAATAAGAACCAATTCTTAAATAAGAACCAGCTTAACTTTTAAATATCTTATTTAAGAGCCGGTTCTTAACTTTTTTAGTTAAAAATTAAGAGACGGTTTTTTATATTCCGTTAAGAACCTCACTCTAAAAACCCCTGTATTAATCATGCTCTTAGAGCATTATTAATAGAGAGTTCTTAGGGTGGGCTTTTAACGGGATATAAGAATCCCCCGAAAACTCCCCGTTAATCATGCTTTTAGTCCCTCCGAGGTAGTGAAAAAAATGATGTCATTGGGCATGCCTTTAATATTGATGCCGATGGATATGGATTCCAATTTTACTCGTGTGGTCCTTCCGAGCTTACTCATGAGACGCTAAATAATCACATAAATCTGTATATTTATTGTTATTAGTTAAGACGACACTAATTAAGTTGCGTTTAAGTCAATAGTTAATACTCCCTCCGTTTCATATTAAGTGTCGTTTTAGAGAATTTTTTTAGTTACAAAATAAGTGTCGTTTTCGATTTTCAATGCAAAATCTATTAATTTTATGTAAAATTTATTTTTCTATTGGTTGAAATATAGTTAGGTGTATAGGTAATAGTGTTTTTTTTATAGGAAATGTACAAAATTAATTGTTTCCTTAATCCGTGTGTCGAAACCTAAAACGACACTTATAATGAAACATAGAGAGTATGTGCTTCACATATATGAGAATTGAATAGATCAAAATTGTAGGCTTGAAAGGAGTTTTTGCAATGATTAACAACATTTCTATTAGATCTTAAATAATCAAATTTACAGTTCTTCTCTGTCATTTCATGTCGACAGAACACTTGAAACTTATTTGGGACTAACACAAATGAGCTTTATTATAAATGGGCTGAACTTATTAGGGTTAGGGGGCCGATAATATACGAGCATAAAATAAGCAACGGGCTATATTACTATTTCTACAAGATTGACTAATCGAATGAGATAATCATTAAGGTATCTTTCATACTTAAAACTAAATAAATAAAACAAGGGTTG
>NC_027754.1:21806129-21806762 GCF_000695525.1 Brassica oleracea var. oleracea
CCCCCCCGAAAAAAAAACTATCAAGCTCTTCATAAACCCACCCAAACATAGACTTTTTCTTAAAATCTCCCCATAAACTTTTTTTTACCGCCCTCTCTAATCAATTTCGAAATCAAAATTAAAAGAATTAAAAATGCTACCCAATTAAGAAAACCAGACCCGATCTGACGTTTGAAAACCCGACCCAGACTTAACTTTAAAAAAAAATGGAGATCCTCCTATACATTAAAAGAGAAGTCACTTTAGTGATTTCTGCTGACATGACATTAATATATAGCTTTTCAGAAAAATTGTTATAATTCTATTGGTCGATTTTTTTGAATTTATTTTAATCAATCGCTTATGTAGACAAGCCCAAAACTATTGTCGATTTCGTTAAGCCCATATATAGCTAGGGGATAATAATTATCGATTTAGTTTAGCATTGGGCAAGATTTAGAACTAAGACAAATATTAAAAACTTTTCTTATTATTCAAACAGTAAACTTGCGCATGTTGATATCATATTAATTACATTTCCTTATTATTCATTATAATGTTTCTAATTAGTAGGGGTGGGCTTTCGGGTACCCGTTCGTGTTCGGGTCTGGTATTTTGGATTTTCGAGTATTTCGGTATAGAGGTGTAGAACCC
>NC_027754.1:21807357-21833588 GCF_000695525.1 Brassica oleracea var. oleracea
CCCCCCCCCCCCGAAAAAAAAACTATCAAGCTCTTCATAAACCCACCCAAACATAGACTTTTTCTTAAAATCTCCCCATAAACTTTTTTTTACCGCCCTCTCTAATCAATTTCGAAATCAAAATTAAAAGAATTAAAAATGCTACCCAATTAAGAAAACCAGACCCGATCTGACGTTTGAAAACCCGACCCAGACTTAACTTTAAAAAAAAATGGAGATCCTCCTATACATTAAAAGAGAAGTCACTTTAGTGATTTCTGCTGACATGACATTAATATATAGCTTTTCAGAAAAATTGTTATAATTCTATTGGTCGATTTTTTTGAATTTTATTTTTCATTTATTTTAATCAATCACTTATGTAGACAAGCCCAAAACTATTGTCGATTTCGTTAAGCCCATATATAGCTAAGGGATAATAATTATCGATTTAGTTTAGCATTGGGCAAGATTTAGAACTAAGACAAATATTAAAAACTTTTCTTATTATTCAAACAGTAAACTTGCGCATGTTGATATCATATTAATTACATTTCCTTATTATTCATTATAATGTTTCTAATTAGTAGGGGTGGGCTTTCGGGTACCCGTTCGTGTTCGGGTCTGGTATTTTGGATTTTCGAGTATTTCGGTATAGAGGTGTAGAACCCATTCGGGTATTTCTGTACTTCGGGTCGGGTTCGGGTATTTTTAGTTCGGATTCGGTTATTTCAGATCGCACTACAAGAATTGTTTAATATAGCTAAGGACGAGCGACGACAATTCCGTAGCCATATTCATTAGCTACGTAAATAGCAACAGATAGCAACAAAAGTAGAAATTTATAAATTTGTAGCTAAATCTGTTGCGATCTCTAGCTAAGTAGCTACAACTGTGATTTGTAGTTATTCCATAACTAACTTGCTACTGATTAGCTAAAGAATAAGTTATCGCAATAGCAATTTTAACAAACAAATGATTATGAATACTTTGGCATCATATGATATGATAGATAGTATCACCAGTATTTTAAAATTCGATTAAAGAAATGTATTCCACTACACATTAAGACAATTTTGTTCTGAGATTTATGTATTTAGTGATAAGTGATCATATAGATTATAGAGACTGAGACAAAATTTTTTTTGTAAAAGTGTTTAATTGAGGGTGTAAAAAATCACATTTATATATGTAATATTTTTATGTATCGAATTGAAAAAAATGTAAACATTGAACCTAATCTTAAACTTAAACCTTACATCTTACACCATAAACCATAAAATCTGCTTAGTAAACTCTAAACCCTGTAAATCTTCATTTTTTTTGAAAAGAAAACCCTAGAAATCTATACCCTAAACAATAAACCCTAAATATGTATACCCTAAACCATGAACATAATATCCATAGTTGTATATTGGGAATTTAGATGTTTATTATAGTTATTAAAATATAATAACATTAGTTGCATATTTGATTTTTTTGAAAAGAAAACCCTAGAAATCTATACCCTAAACAATAAACCCTAAATATGTATACCCTAAACCATGAACATAATATCCATAGTTGTATATTGGGAATTTAGATGTTTATTATAGTTATTAAAATATAATAACATTAGTTGCATATTTGATTTTAGCAGGCATCGATATAATTTAGAAAGTATTTATTAGAATATGAGTATATAATTTATCTCATTTCGTCACTTACCAAAAAAAAATTAGAAATCAGCACCAGCCGCCCCCACCCCCCCCCAAAAAAATATTTTCCCAGCCAAAATTTTCTGATTATAACTTTAAGTCTTGTTCTTCATCTTTCCCAGTCTCTCTCCAAATCTCTTTTCCCCTTCACGGTGATGATATACACAGCCTTTTTCAATATTTATCTTTTCGTTTTCTAATAGCTTCAAGACAGATTCTTCTTTAATTTTGTAATTCGGATCTGGGTAGTGGGTGTTTACAAATCGTAATTGAGTTGGGTTAATTTCTTCATTCAGCCTCTTCCTTATTTACTGTGAAATTATATTGTTTAGATTTGTGTAGTGGAAGTGTTTTATGACGAATCGATTTAGGGTTCTCATCGAGAAGTACGCGGCCGAGTGAAGGGAGACAAATTCAAAGCGAGCAAAGAAAGATGTACTTCAGCTTCGTCCTTCCCACAGGGGGAAGCAAAGCATATGTTATTGCTCTCTTAAATCGACTTGTCGACGTTTATTCTCCTGAAGATTGCAGCTCTCTCTATATGTGTTTCTAGATTTCGAGTTAACCGCCCTCATTCAAGAAGAGAAGTTCCTCAGCTTAGTTTCAGGTACCAGTTCCGTGCTTGATTTCTAATGTCTGTCTGCTTTAGAAGGAACTCAGATTTCTTCAAACACCAGATTCGCCGTGTTTGATTTCACATTTAAGTTTGTTGAAGTCTGTGTTTGTTTTCTAATCGCAGGCTTCGATTCGGACTGCGACGTTGATCCTGACCCGAGCTTTAGGGAGATTATGAAAGATGTTGAGATCTTTGGTAACACAGTCCTCTCGGTCCTTACTCTCGTGCTACACACAAGTCGTACAACTTTTGGATGGTAAGATTTTATCTGCACAGCAAGTGTTTTGTTCATGATTTTTTTTTTGTGAAAGTTACATCTTGACGCCTGTTCTGTGCTTCAAATAGTTAAATCATTTATGTTGTTTTTGCAGAACCAACAGGAACAGAGGCTATCCTGCCATATACATACATTTTGCATTGATTTTTTCAGAGGTAAATCCTCATTGACCTTGTTAAGTTTCCTTTTAATTCTCCTAAAGATTTTATCCCTTAGTGAATTTTTGTTCTTCTAAACTACAGCTCTATGATTTCTAACGGAACACCATATGACGGACAAGATGACCAATTTAAAGCTTTGGAGAAGCTGGGTTTTCAACAAAAATTTCATTAGTTTTAGATCTTTTTGTATTTGGTTTTACAATGTTAACATTTTGGTATCAAACAAGTTACTTTTTGTTGGATTATGTTCGAAAATTAAAATTGACACTTTTTCATTTTGAGAATTAACTATAATTTTAAATAAATAATTATATTTCAATATCAATTAAAGTTTTAAAATTATAATGTGGCTACAAAATATTTGTAGCTATGCTTGTCACTAGTTAGCAATAAAATAAGTTGTAGCAATGTTGTTGCTGGTGGCTACAGAAAAAGCTCTTGCTAATTCATTGCTATATGGCTACAAAATGGCTAGAGATTTTGTTTAGCGTGGGAGCTGAGGCCAGGGATTTAATTTGTTGCCATCTGTAGCTAAACTGATTTTAGCTATAGATTGTATGTGATAGCTACAAAATAATCAGTAGCTATTTAAGTAAATTCTTGTAGTGTCGGGTTCGAATATTTAGATTTTGAAAAAAAAAAAAAATTCATTTCTCAAGTTTCTTATATTTAAAAATATAACTTTCAGTTAACTAATTTTTTATTTTTAATAGATTGAATGGTTAATAGATTTAGACATAAAAATTTAAAACTAAAAAGGCATTAATTTAGTTATTTTTTAAAAAAATTTGGATGTAATTTTTTGTTAATTTTTTAAATAAAAAACTTGACATGCATTTTCGGATCGGGTTCGGGTGCCACTTCAGATATCGGGTAAAGTGCCCACCCCTACTAATTAGGTTGTTTGTTTTTAATAACTTACCTTTTTAATATGGATTACTTGCGCAAGTTGAAATCATTAAATATGCAAATAACTCATTGACAAAATTTGTTTTTAATAACTTACTTTTCTAATATGGATTACTTGCACAAGTTGAAATCATTAAATATGCAAATCACTTATTCACAATATGGATTACTTGCGCAAGTTTTATCGATTTAGTTTACCCTTGGGCAAGATTTAGAATTAAGACAAATATTAAAAACTTTCATTATTATTCAAACGGTAAACTTGCGCATGTTAATGTCATATTTATTACATTGCTTACAAAATATTTTAATGTTTCTAATTAGTTTGTTTGTTTTTAATAACTTACCTTTCTAATATGGATTACTTGCGCAAGTTAAAATCATATCATATGCAAATTATTTTTTGATAATACACATTTAATATCTTTCTTTAAACGATTTCATTATTTATTGTGCAAAATATTGTGCGTCATTAATATGAAAAATAAATCGACTGTATATATATATGAAACACCCAAGGTCTTAAAATACAAACATTCTCTTTTTATTTTTTAAAGTATTATTCACAAATCTCTCCTCTCATACTATTAAGGTATTACGACGATGCTGCTTGTGTGCTAAGAAAAATGTGTTTAGACCCAAAGGCTCCTCATCTTTCATCGACTCTGCCACCCACTTTGCCTTGGAAGTATTATATGCTACTTGATGAATCGACTCTGCCACCCACTTTCATCGACTCTCCCACCCACTTTACCTTAGAAGTATTATAGAAAGATTAATAATGTTTTATTTATTACTTTTAATATTTATAAACTATAAAATACAATGAACGGAATTTTATATAAGATAATTATAATAGTTTTATACTCGACTTGATGAATTATGTTCGAATATAATTATATAATAACTATTTTAAATATTACAAAATCCAAAAATGTTTATTTATATTATTTTTAAATTATTTATCGTTGTTTAAAGAATAAATTTATCATAATTTTAAAATAATTTATAAAATGCTTACAAAATGCAAGATAAAGTTTCACTTTCAAGAGTTAAGTCGAGATCTGGATTAAAAATCCTAAGAACTGGTAAAGAAGGGAAGCCGGAGACAAAAATATTGAATGTTGTCTACAAACTAGTTTTTCAGAATATTTCGTAGTCACGGTACGTAATTTTAATCTATTTTTTTTCAAATACAAATTTTATAATGAATAAACTGTTGCAATTATTTATTTTTTGTATTTGCTAGATGGGTTGTGATAAGTTAGGAGACCGATGACTGTATGTCAATCTAATATTATTTCATGTTCAATAAAATTTAGAAATTTATAAATCTATCAAATAATGTTAACCCGTCAAATTGCTTACAAAATTTATTTAATTTTTTGCAAGTTTCTAATTGAATTTGCTTTCTTTATCGAGAAATGTACTTCATAATTTATATTATTTATGGATAATATATTGATTTTTATTATATTTTCTTTTAATATGTCTACATAAATGTTTGTTTATTATTTATGGAAAAATAATATTATTCACCTAAAATAAAGAATTACGAAACATATACAATACAATTCTAATTAATGATAATATAAAATCTGTTACTTCTAAACATAAACATATACACTATTTATTCTATTTTTTGAATGAAAGTATCTTCGTAAACACACAAAATATTTTGTGACGTTGCAATTATTCATACACACAATATCTGCCTCTTCATACTGACGTTACTGTGTTCCCTCTCGTGAAGTACGGGCCGAAAAGAACATAGGGTGCGGACCGATCATGTTCTTATGCCCGCATAGGTGCGGACCGGTCACCTGGTTTAATTAAAATCAGAATCAAATTGGAGCTTACTGTTTTGTTCTATTTTTTGCCCCGACACAGAACAACGACTGGAGAGACAAATTGGGGATACTGAAATTAGGGTTTGTTGCAGTACTCACGACACAAACGAAGAAGATGACAGAGAAAGAGAAGAGGGAGACAGTGAGGAACGACGATGTTGAAGGGGCTGTTGTTTTTAATGTGTTTGTACTCATGTTTGGTTTTGTGGCAGGGCACTTCTTCTCATGTCCATGAAGAGATCAGACTTACACAACCTACTCAAGACTTACACAACCTACTCAAGACTAGTAGTTCTTTTGTTGTAGTTTAAAACTCGAAAATTCCTTTTTAATGTACTTTGTGGCTTTTGTTGTTCTTTAAATCTCTTGGTCGAATGTACTTGGTGTCTTTTCTTGTGGTTAAAACTTGTCCTACTCACGAGTTAACTATGAATATACAAACTTCAACAGAAAACAGTAGAAGAAAAGACATCTCAAAAATGAAGAGACAGGAGAAAAGAAAAATAAAAAACAGAACACAATTACATAAGCAAGCAAATAAAATATTTGATATCTTCCAAACCAAACTTACGAACACCTTTCAACTATGTACCTTGAACAAGCATTCAAACCAAAAAAAAAGAGAGTTGATTGAGATGTGAAAACGCTTCTCTGTTCTTCATTCAAACTTGGATTTCTTCTCCTGCACCAGCAGCAACAACCTGCAATGAACAAGCTCGTGTTAGTCTCTTTTAGTTACAGAAGCGATTCGATCCTCTGAACTAAAAGAGAGTTTACTCACCGTGTTTTCTTTGTTTTCCATTTTGTGTAGCTGCTTCAGAGATTTTAACTTCTTCACCTATACAAAAAAAACATTTAACACCGTATAGATGAGCAACGCAACCTTTCAAAAACACTGAATAATATAATTATGTTACCTTCTTTAGCAACAAGTTACTTGGTGGACTTCTTAGTCTCTTCTTGAATTTTCTTAGTCCTTGGCTTACTGGTACTTTCAGGTTTCTTCGGAGACTTAATGTCCTTGTTTTCTGGAACTGTTCTCCGATTGACAGAGTTGGTTGCTACTGCTTTCTTCCTCCTCACGGGCAAACTATTCTTAGAAACAGTCTCCTTTCTATTTGCACGTTTCTTCTCTGGAGGTTGAGCAACAATTATCATTGGAGTCCATCTTCTGATCCTTGAACAACCTCTGGAACATCAGCTTGGTTCACATCCAAAGACCTCCTGGTTCTATGCTGTTGGATGCTTTCTGAGACCTCTTCCGCCTTGGCTTCTTCTGTGACAGCTGAATCTTGCGAAACATCGTCTTTCATAATCTCTGATATGATCTTCGAATCTACAGGAGTGGAGAGTGAACTCTGGACATCATCGTCGTCTTCGTCTCTCTCGGTTCTTCGTCATCGTCTCTATCTGTTCCTCATCGTCATTGTCTCTCTCTGTGTTCCTTGTCGTCTCTTTCTCTGCGTTCCCAGTCATCTGTTCTTAGTCGTCGTCTGATCCCCAATTTGTTTTTTTTTTAAGTTAAGTCGGGTCGGATTTGTTTTAATTTCGGGTCGGATTTGGTTTTTAAACGCGTTTTTGTTTAAACGGTAAAATCACTGTTTTCTAAACGCGTTTTTGTTTTTTTTAATTGCGATTTGAAAATTGATTAGGGAAGGGGATTAAAAAAGTTTAGGGAGAGATCTAAAGAGAAAGTCTATCATTGGGTAGATTTATGAAGAGTTTGATGGTTTAGGGAGGAATAAGTAGCGTGTGTGAGTTTACAGGGGGTTTTAGGCAGCCAACCCCCAAGACAATTCCAGTTGACAATTCCCAATATAAATCCAGTTTGAGTGAATTTTTCGTGAAAATACATTCTATGTGTAAATTTCGGCTTGCCATGGCTATGACTGTCTTGAGTCTCTCGACTACGCAGATACTTGCGCGGTCAAAATGGACACAACCATAAGAAACATCCCCTAGTGGTACATTTATACGAAAATAATGAACAACATTTAAATAAAACACATCTCAGATTCTCTATATTAGTAGGAAATATTTCTCTTACAGAATGTTTATGAGAGAAGAAGATGAGAAGTTTTTTTTTTGTATTTAATTGATACTCCCTCCGTTTTATATTAAGTGTCGTTTTAGAAAAAAAATTTCGTTACAAAATAAGTGTCGTTTTCGACAATGCAAAATTTATTAATTTTATTCAAAATTTATTTTTCTATTGGTTGAAATATGGTTAGGTATATAGGTAATAGTTTTTTTTATAGGAAATATACAAAATTAATCTTATATATTAAAAGAGAAGTCACAACCTTGATTCATGTGTGATTTTTTTTTTTTAAATGGACCTTCACTAGAAATCAGTTATCATTCATTTATTACTAATAATAAGGATTAATAATATATCATTCCTAATATAACATCGACTCCTAAATACCCGGATTGGTTAACAAACTCACCTTGATTCATGTGTGATATTTTTATTTGGATCATCATTTAAATTTTTTATTAAATGTATTTCATTAATGCTAATATATAATCTTTTAACTACTTAAATCATAATATAATTTGATATATTTTAATTTAAAATATAAATATATATATTTAATTTTCTTAACAAATGTGTTGAAAAACATTATAAAAATATCTTAATTATCAAAAATTGTATATAAATATTTTCACTAATTTTTTAATGAGTGATGAAATTAATGTTATTATACATTAATATATATATTCAGTTATCTTTTATAAAATGAAAAAATCATATCAAATTTTACTATTTTATAGTTATATCTATCATTTTAAAATAAAACATTGTATTTAACTAAATATGATAAAATTATTTTAAACTGATAAATTAATATATTTTATTTTCACAAACATTAAAAATTTATGTTAGAAATATAATATGTTGGTAGAACGGGTTAACATTAGTAAATTAGATAATTCGTGTATAAAATTAACTTATCTTAAACTTTCATATATATATATATATATATATATATAGTTATTAACTTAAATGAATAAACATAAAAAATATGGATAAAGGAAATCTAACGCTTTGAATTACGGATCATGACCATAATAATTGAATAAAAAATAATTTTAAAAAATATATACCAAATATATGTGATGATTTGAAATAATCAATTAACTTACAGCATGAAAACTATCAAGTTGTTATATTTAAAATATTTATATATAAACATTTAAATATATAAGTAACTTTAAAAATATATTCTAATTATGTAAAATATATATAAACATGAAAATTAATACCGCACGGTTGTGCGGGTCCAAATCTAGTTGTTTTCTTAATTCGTGTGCCGAAACTTAAAACAAACTTATAATGAAACAGAGGGAGTATATCTGAAAGGTTTGAAACGATTTAAAAATAATAATGGATGTTCGAAATATGCAGGGCGTATACGTTAGAGCTTGTGTCAAAGGACCTGTTTTTAAGAAATATTTTTTTATTTAATTTTTAGAAATATTTTCTTATATTTATTCGTGAGATTGAAGGGAAATAACACAAAAATAGGAATAATAGAAGAAAATAATTAATAAATTAATTTAGTATCCAAGAAGAACTGGTCTTTTGCTAATCTCACTCCGTAGTTGTCGTGATCAAGTGGTTGCTATAATATGCACCGTTGTAGTATTAAAATTAATTGATAAGATCACCATGTCGATCAAATTGAATAAATACACAAACAACAAAGCAGATAATTAATTTAGAATAATTACTGTTTATAAGAACTAGTTTGTAGACTTGGAACAGATGATTTAGAAAGGATATATTTTTAATAGCCCGCCAATGGTAGTAAATTTTAATTGAATCTCAGCTTTGAACTCTGACTAAATCCACTGACTTGAAAGTTGAAACAAGATATCACAACCAGAACTGGTTATTAGAACATCATTATCGCGGTTCCTTAATGACGTCTCATAGGGTTAATTTAATTTAAAAAAAAAACAGGAGATACGGCTCTTAAGTAAGGCCACGAAGGAACGCCTCTTAGTGGACATGTGTCAGCAAGTGAGAGGGTCTTGGTTCGGTTACGCGTTAAACGCGATCAATCTTGGCTCTCTCTCTCTCTCTCTCTCTCTCTCTCTCTCTCTCTCTCTCTCTCTCTCTCTCTCTCTCTCTCTCTCTCTCTCTCTCTCTAATCCTCTATTCGACGTAAGACAATTTGTATCCTCACGGTTTCTCTGATCTAGTCGGCGATGTTTCCCTCGGTGGCTCGAGTCGGCGACCTCTCTCGGTGGTTCTCCTCGACGGCGACGGACCTCTATCGCGGTGGCTCTCCTCAAATCGAAAGGGAAGCGGTTGTTGTGTTCTTCGATTCTGCATTGTCTTTGATTATGCATCTTCTGGTTCTGATCGGTTGTTTTTCTATGTTATCTGTTGGTTCTCGTCGAATATGTGTCTCGGTGGGTCTCGTCGACGGCGACCGAGCTTTCCCTCGTTGCCTCTCCTCCAATCGAAAGGTAAACCGGTTCTTCTGTTGTTTCATTACGCATGTGCTTGATTATTTGTTTGTTTCTGTGTTTGTTGTGTTCTCGTCGAATCTTTGTCTTGTAAACCGGTTCTTCTGTTGTTTGTTTCCAGTTATCTGTTGGTTCTCGTCGAATTTGTGTCTTTTTTGTTTCTGTGTTTGTTGTAAGATCGATGTTCTGTCTTTGATATAAAGCAAAGCTTGTTTCAATTTGTTTTTGATATGTTCGGACTTTCTGTTTCAATTAAAGCAATGGATCATTTTTGATATGTTATGGCTTTCTGTTTGTTTGTATGTTTCAATCCTTGCAAATCGTTTCTTTCTTCTCTTTCTTAATCATGTGATTGCATCTGTTTCATTTTGTTTATGTGCTATGTTTCAATCATGTGATTGCTTCCGTGATAAATATATTAATCATGTGATTGCTTCTGTGTGTTTCAAATATAAAGCAATGCTTGTTTCATTTTGCATATGTGCTATGTTTCAATCCTGGCTCTGTTTCCCTTCTTTGATTTGTTTTCGGTTTTGATTCTCGTGAATCATAAACTAATTTACTGATATGTGCATGTGTGTTTGTGTGTTTAACTGTGAGGATCGTGAACGGAACAAGACGAAGGAACCTCAAAGCAGAGGAGTACATTTGGTATCGCAATAGAGGTAAATGTCTTCAACTTTTGAATTGATTGATAGCTTTATGGTTGAGTTAGGTAGTTAATGTTTTGCTTAGTGTTAGATTGTGGTTGTGTGAGTAATAAATACGTGTAATGGTTAGATAGAAAGCGCTGTTGGAGTGTGATGAATGTGTTAGGTTGATGTCAACTCCATTTGGTTGGTTGCGATGAATGCTTTGATGAATTTAAGACCATGTTCTTCTCTTTGTAGATAAATGTCAACTCGTTTTAGTTGGTTGTGATGAATGCATCTAAACTTCGTTTCTTTTCTTCCTTCTCTGACGATATAAACACACTTCTTTCTTCTCTTCCATCAAGTAAATACATTCTTGTCTTTTAATCTTCTTTCTTCTCCCCCATCTTGTAAAGACATTCTTGTCTTTTATTCTTCTTTCTTCTCTTCCATCTTGTAAAGACATTCTTGTCTTTTAAACTTCTTTCTTCTCTTCTATGACATTTGCGGATATGGATTATAATCCATATACGCAGACACCAAGGTTTGTTGAGCTTCTAAATAGTCAACAAGACAGTGTGTTTCGTTTAGTTGAAGAGAGTCAAGGTACTGAAGCTTCATCACAGTTACGTTTAGTAGAAGAGAGTCAAGCCACTTCTGCAGAGCGTAGAGAACGAAGGAAATGGACCCCAACAGATGACATTGTGCTCATCAGCTCGTAGTTAAACACGAGCAAGGACCCTGTTGTGGGGAATGAGCAACGATCCGGTTCTTTCTGGAAGAGGATTGCGGCATACTTTGCGGCCAGTCCCAAAATTGCAAGCCTTAAACAGAGAGAAGCTAGCCACTGTAAGCAGCGATGACACAAGATCAATGATCTTGTCTCCAAGTTTTGTGGATGTTATAAAGCGGCAACAAGGGAGAAAAGTAGTGGGCAAAATGAGAATGATATTCTCAAATTAGCCCATGAAATCTTCTACAACAACCATAAAAAAAAATCACCCTCGAACATGCGTGGAAGGAGCTTCGGAATGATCAGAAATGGTGTGACCTTTCTACCTCTAAAACCGATGGCATCTCCAAAAATAGAAAGTGTGAGGACAGTACACAATCATCAAGCTCACACGCCACAGGTGAAGCTGATCAAGGTACCATTCACCCCCTGGTGTTAAGGCAGTAAAGGGTTCTGGTAAGAAGACTGCGTTGGAGGGCAAAGCGCTGTCTGAGTTTCAGTGCATGTGGTCGATCAAACAGCAGGACTTGGCTATCAAAGAGAGGCTTTCCAAGATGAGTCTACTAGCCAAAAAGGAACCTCTAGCTGATTACGAAGAAGCTCTTAAAAAGAAGCTGATTAATGACTTTTTGTCTAGTTAGTTTTAAGGTCTCAAGGTCGTGTTGTTTGTTTTCTGTTTCTGTTTCAAGTTATTGTGCTTGCGTCTGTATCAGTTTCATTTTCATGTTCATCTTATGTTTCAGTAATGATAATGATATGCTGTTCTGTTTTGTGATTCGTGTTGTAATTGACTCATGTTGTTGTTATTAACTCATGTTGTTGAGATGGAACTTGTGTTTGATCTTGTGGTTATTGACTCATGTTGTTGTTTGTTTCAGGCTTGGACTCTCGGATTGTAGACACAAAAGTCACATATCTTGGGAGCATCAGTGACACGGACTCACGGATTGTAGACACACAAGTTTATTGTTTGTTTCAGGCTTAGCCTCTGTCAACACACGTCTAGTTTGTACTCTAGTGTCTTGTAGTCTCATGTCACAAGGTCTTGTATTTTACTGTCTTGTTTGTACTCTACTGTCTTGTAGTCTCATGTCACAAGGTCTTGTATTTTACTCTCTTGTTTGTACTCTATTGTCACTGACTCATGTTATTAGAAAGTTGTATAAATGGAAGTGTTTTCACGATTGTAGAATTCACCAAACGATCAAACACTAGTTCCATCTTCATATTTCACCAAACTATCAAACACAAGTTCCATCACAAGTTCTTTATCTCAAGTTCTTTTATCTGAAGTTCTTTTATCTCAACTTCTTAAGTTCTTTACCAAACCACAAGATCAAACACAAGTTCCATCTCAAGCTATTTCTTCAATCTCAAGTTCTTTAACTAAACACAACTTCCATCTCTAGCTATTTCTTCCATCTCAAGTTTAAAACAAAAATTTCATCTCTTGGTTTCTTCTTCTCATACCACTTTTGAGGGAGTAGATGATGAAGCTTTTGATCAATATTTTGATCAACATTTTGATCAAACATTCGAGAATTTTTTCGTTGATTATGGTGGTCAAGAAGAAGAAACGAAGAGATGGAAAAAATGAGTTTATATTGAGAGAAATCGTGAACAAGGCCACACACGGTTATGGAATGATTATTTCAGTGATACTCCAACATATCCTGAAATTTTTTTCCGACGCCGTTTTAGATAGAACAAGCCATTGTTCATGCGCATTGTTGATCGTCTCTCCAATGAAGTTAAATACTTTCAGCAAAAGGAAGATGGTCTTGGAAGGCTTGGTCTCTCTACACTCCAAAAATGTACAGCATCTATTCATGTCTTGGCGTATGGTCATGCGGCTGACACGGTCGACGAATACCTCCGGCTCGGTGAAACTACAACTCGGTTATGTGTGGAAAGTTTTGTGGAAGGAATAATAAATTTATTCAGCGATGAGTACCTAAGAAGACCAACACCGGCTGTTCTTCAACGTCTACTTGGTATTGGAGAGCATCGTGGATTTCCCGGGATGATAGGAAGCATCGACTGTATGCATTGGGAGTGGAAGAATTGTCCCACCGCTTGGAAAGGGCAATATTCTCGTGGTTCGGGTAAACCAACAATCGTTTTAGAGGCGGTTGCTTTATATGATCTCTGTATATGGCATGCGTTTTTTGGACCTTCAGTACCTTAAACGATATCAGTGTTCTTGATCGCTCCCCTGTTTTTGATGATATAATAAGGGGTCAAGCTCCGCAAGTCACTTACTATGTTAATGGAAGAGAGTATCATTTGGCTTACTATCTCACCAATGGTATTTATCCGAAATGGGCAACATTTATCCAATCTATTCTAATACCACAAGGACCGAAAGCACAATTATTTGCTCAACATCAAGAAGCTGTCCGAAAAGATGTCGAGCGTGCTTTTCGAATCTTGCAAGTTCGCTTTGCCGTTGTTAAAAATCCAGCACTTTTTTAGGTTAAAGTCAAAATTGGGAAGATTATGAGAGCATGTATCATACTCCATAATATGATAGTAGAAGACGAACGAGATGGATACACGCAATTTGATGTTTCCGAGTTCCAACAAGGAGAAGACAACGGAAGTTCGCATGTGGATCTCAAGTATTCTACAGATATCCCTACAAATATCGCCAATATGATGGGTGTTCGAACTAGAATTCGTGATAGACAAATGCATGAACAACTGAATGATTTGGTTGAATATGTATGGCGTAAATTTGGACGTGATGAACACAACAATTGAGCTCGGATGTTTCTTTAAAATTATTCTTTTTTTTTATTAATCTTTGGTTTTATGTTTTTTTTTAAATTCCATGTTTTAAATGTTATCTTTAAATATGTATTATATAATAAATAAATTTTATCTTAAATCAGAAAATATTTATTATTTTTATTTTATTTTAAGAACTCCTAACTAAGATACTTGCAATGGAGGTCAAAAGATTATAGGTCTCTTACATAAAGTTCTTAACATAATTTTTTACTAAAAAAGTATTAAAAAATGATTAAGAGCCCCTAAGTGTCTCTTAGGGATAATGATACTCTTAGTTTTCTAACAGAGACTATTCAGGGCCCAAGATGGCCGGCGAGCCAACAATAATTTATATGAAATTAAATAAATAGAAAAAAAAAATATCTAAGCTTTAGCTATAAAAGGAGAATCCAAGATGCATCAGAAATATACTAAATCATTATATCCTGACTAGGCCTAGGCATTTCGGGTATCGGGGTTCGGGTATTTCGGGTTTTGGGTAGTTCGGATATGGGCTAGAGGATCCATTTAGTACTTGACCAATTTTCGGTTCGGTTCGGTTCGGATAGTTTCGGGTTCGGGTTGGTTCGGATAGTAAATGTAGGAACCGGAAAATATCCGGAAAAAGTTCGGTTCTCATTTGGATCCGGTTCGGGTTCGGATAGTTCGGGTAGTTCGGATAATTTGGATAAAAATATCGGTTATTTAGGTAAAATATCAAATAATTAGGATGATTTGGATAAAAAAATTTGGACATTTCGGATTACTTTGTATATTTCGGATAAAACTATCTGGATAGTTTCGGATACTTTCGGGTAGTTTGGATACTTTATAATAATTTAGTTATCCTCAACTATTTTCAGATACTTTTAATAGAATTTTAAATTAAAAATATATATTTAGTGATGTTATATGTATATATAATTAATATTTTTATATATTCGGGTACCCGTTCGGTTCTCGGTTCGTTCAGTTATTTCGGATATAAAAATATAGGAACCGTTCGAGTATTTGAGAGTATTGGTCCGTTTCCGGTTTCAGGTATTTCGGTTCGGTTCCGGTTCCGGTTCGGTTCTTCAGTTCCGATTATTTTGCCCAGGCCTAATCCTGACGTTACAAAACAGACACACACAAACACATACTCTCCTTCTCTCTCTGCTTCTCATCAGTGTACGGTGCCTTGAAAGAGAAGAAAGAAACAATGGGGTTCCCTTTTGAAGAAACCTTAAGCTCTAACCCTAAAATCCAAACTGTTATTGATGATGATAATGAGTTGGGTTTGATGGCCGTGAGACTATCCAATGCCGCAGCCTTTCCCATGGTTCTCAAGGCCTCCCTCGAACTCGGTGTCTTTGACACTCTCTACGCCGATGCCGCTCGCACTGACTCGTTCCTCTCACCATCTGACATAGCGAGTAGGCTACCAACTACGCCACGTAACCCTGAGGCACCGGTTTTGTTGGACCGTATGCTCCGTCTACTCGCTAGCTACTCCATGGTCAAGTGCAGTAAGGTCTCATCCGTGAAAGGCGAGAGAGTCTATAGAGCAGAGCCAATTTGTAGGTTCTTCTTGAAAGATAACATTCAGGATATTGGATCCCTTGCTTCACAAGTCATCATTAATTTTGACAGCGTCTTCTTCAATACATGGTAATTTTCAAAATTAAATGAGTAACAATTTTCATGTCATCAATGTTAGAATCGTTATTTATACGGTTATGAAATCTTAATCTTATCAATATGTGTATAGGGTACAATTGAAAGATGTGGTGCTTGAAGGAGGAGATGCATTTGGCCGTGCACATGGTGGCATGAAACTCTTCGACTATATGGGAACTGATGAGAGATTCAGCAAGCTCTTTAACCAGACCGGATTCACAATTGCGGTTGTGAAGAATGCTCTTGACGTCTATATGAAGGCTTCAAAGATGTGAAAGTGTTGGTTGATGTGGGAGGAGGCGTAGGTAACACCCTTGGTGTTGTTACTTCCAAGTATCCTCATATTAAGGGTATCAACTTTGATCTGACTTGTGCCTTGGCACAAGCACCCTCTTATCCTGGGGTGAAACATGTCGCCGGAGATATGTTTGTTGATGTTCCAACCGGAGATACCATGATTTTGAAAGTAAGTTCATCAACTTATCATTCATATTTATTGACAGCGTATGTATACTAGTATTTTGTACTTACTAATGGTATTATTTTTGTATTACAGCGCATACTTCATGATTGGACAGACGAAGACTGCGTGAAGATTCTTAAAAATTGTTGGACATCACTACCAAACAACGGTAAAATTGTTGTCACAGAATTAGTCACTCCTGATGACGCAGAGAATGGTGACATCAACGCAAACATTGCCTTTGATATGGATATGTTGATGTTCACACAATGTTCTGGTGAAATAGAGAGGTCACGTGCGGAGTTTAAAGCTTTAGCTGCAGCTGCTGGCTTCAACCAGTGCAAATTCGTTTGCCAGGCATATCACTGTTGGATTATTGAGTTTTGTAAATAAGATGTGTAAAATATAAAACTTACTCTTCAAATGTTATCATCTTGGTTCCAATTCTTTGTTTGTGATGATCATACATTTGTGTGTGTGTGTATGTTCAAGAAATGTTAAATAATAATAAGCTTTTTGTTTACTTTGTACTCTTTAAGAACCAACTTTGTCTAGTTAATTAGCCACATGAAATTCTTTTTGGAGAGCTCACAAGACTCACACAAAGGCTACTTCTCTAATTTAATGTTTAATTTTTCTAGTATTGTAAAAAAAACATGAGATAATATTTTTTGGTTTACTTAAATTAAAAAAAATATTTACATATTAGAAGTAGATGTTATCTTCTTGTTATTTCATAAATTTAAGGATATATATACACATATATATGTTTTTTTTAACTGAATCATATATATGTTTTTTTGACTAAAGGCATTCATATTTAATTACAGAAAGAAATAAAAAGTTTTACAAGCTTATAGCTATAGTCCACCCAACATATGACAATCCAGCCCATAGTTTTAAAACCCATAATTGAGATCAGAATTATAATGAAAGATAGTAGATGGTAGAGAGCAAAGCCCAGCCTAGTTAGATGAAAAGTCAGGAAACGAAGGAGTTCTCGTTTACTCCGTTAAGAGCCACAGCTGCATGAGGGAGGAGGAGAGCGCAGGAGAGGAAGGTCTGAAGCTCAGTAATCGATCATTGACTAGCCGATTCAAGGAGGAAATGATGGAATCCGCAGATTGATAACGCTGGGAGTGAAGCCGCTGATTTCTTTCACGCCACAAGGAGTAGATCACCGATTGCCAGCAGAGAAGAATGAGGCGCTTACTCAGTCTGTTGCCTGTGAGAGTAATCAACTGGTCCATTACATCTAGCCAAATCGGAGACGGGGTAAATGAGCATCTACGTGCAATCTCCGACCATATCCTCCACGAGAAGGGACATCTGAAGAATAAGTGATCTCTTGATTCAGCCTCTCGATTACAGAGCAAGCAGTTTGCATCGACAGACAACCCCCAAGAAAGTAGACGATCTCTTGTAGAACACCTATTCAACACAAAGAGCCAGACAAGAAAGTTATGTTTCGGAATACCTCGCGATGTCCAAACAATTTTCGCCCAAGGTACTCTTTGCTCTTCCCGTTTTAGTTTTCAGTATACTAAGGAAGTTTTGTATTTTATAGTTGGTGCTCCTGTAACATTCCATTCATAGGCGTCCGCAACCTCATCTTCCAGCGTTATGGAGGTTAGGAAAGTTTGAACCAGCACCATAGCATCAGAGCGGTCCTGAGGAAGCACTCAGTTACCTGAGCGATGAAGGTCAGCTAAGGTAGAGTCAAGAGATATTCCTTGCCTAGATGATGAGGAAGCAGCAAAGTAGTCTTTAAGAGAACCCAAGGGTGACCAGTTGTCAATCCAGAAGCGGCAGCTAGCTCCATTTCCTACTCGCAATTTGATCCAGATAAACATTTCTCCTCGCATCTTAATTAGTTTGTTTGCCAACCAAGAATTAGATGCACTTGTTTTCACTGTCCAGTAGTTAGATAGGGAACCATGTAGGCATGGTATATATGAAACCTTCTTATAAACCGTATATACTACACATGCCTTTGTTTTTCTTCTTAAGAAAAATAGAGTCAATATCGTTTGGACATTTACCAACTTAATTTGTTATTTTATACTATGTTTTTTCTTTGGTGAAATCCTTTTATATGGTTACTTCAAACAAAATAGTTCAGTTTTGTACATGCTGACTGAGTCCAACATGGCATAATTAATGAAGTTTGACAGCAATTTGTGAACTTCCTCGAAGGATAGACAAATTAAGATGTAGGCCATAAAGGACACTTGTGATGTTACACTCACTTCGATGGACCAAATGGTTGTCCCCTTCCTTAGTCACACTCGTCCTCGTCCTGATAAAGTTGGAGTCATGCATAGTTGCATACGCATGTCTCGAGTATTATAATATTATCATGTTGATCAAATTGAAGAACGAAATACTTAGCAAACTGGAGATTTCCCAAGATTTTCTTCTATAGGTTAATGTTAATCTGCAAACATGTATAAGATGAACTTATATAGTCACTTGGTTGTAGTGGTAGACACGAATCAAATATCTAAATTTCTGGAAGTATACATGATTTGATTCGTTCTATTTGAATAATCAGTTATTTGATTGGATCCTATCTGATTTGTAAATACACGAAAATTTAGTGTCCGGATATAAAAACATCTGATTTGATCCTTATAATAAAAAAAGAGGAGGAGAAGGAAGTCCTAGAACCGAGTATCACAAAGCTTCAAGCCTTCGCTTGGAAATTAAAAGCACCTTCGAAGATATGTCATCGTATATGGCAGTTGTTAACCGGTCATGTGGCAGTGACGAGGAACTTAGCAAGACGTAATATGAGGTGTGATAACTACTGCCCAAGATGTGGAGAGCTAGAAGAATCTGTAATCCATGCTATATTCGAGTGTCCGCCAGCTCTACAAGTCTGGCCCTTATCATCAACTCCGTCAAGCCCAGACTTATTTCCAGTACCAAGCGTTTACGCAAACATGAATTACCTATTCTGGAGAAAGAACAGCATTATCGAGCCGGAACATGACATGGGTCCTTATCCCTGGATAATTTGGTACATTTGGAAGGCTAGGAATGACAAGCTTTTCAGGGGGATGGACAGAGATCCTTTGGAGCTAGTTTGATATGCAGAATGTGAATGTCAAGCCTGGTTTAATGCGAACGAAGTGGTACAACCTGTGGTACAAGAAATCATTTCTGAGGAGCCCCAAGTCATAAGTTTGGGTAATATTTGCTTGCTAGATGGATCTTGGACAGTCTCGGCTCCGTTTAGTGGATGTGGATGGGTCTGGTGGAACAGTGGAGGAAACATTCAATTGCTGGGGTCAAGAAATTTTAATCGACGGGAATCAGCTTTGCATTCGGAAGTAGAAGCTCTGCGGTGGACAATGGAGAACATGCTTCAACACTCAACCTGCCAGAGCTATTGGACAGACTGCAAGGAGCTTATAGCAATGATAAAGGAAGCTCATGTCTGGCCTAGCTTTGCGACGGAATTGGAAAGGATAGAGACGCTGATGATTTGCTTTACGGATTTCAACATCATTCATGTTCCACGAGCGCGCAATCAGTTTTCAGATTTTTTAGCTAAGACTGCTAGATCATTTCATAGGAAGTTACATTTTATTGGTTGTTCTATTCCGGTCTGGTTACCCAGTCCACCTCAAGCTTGAGTAATAGAATGGCCGTTTGACGTCAAAAAAAAAATTTTATAAAACTAAAAAAAAATAAATAATCCTGAAATAAGCTAAAATAATAATATGCTATTGCTAAACGAAAATTATATTTTTTAAAACTCTAATATCTAAAATAATCATTTTAATAAATATAACTATTCTAAAACTTATATAAATATAGTAACTATATAATTTTATATATAATTATATATATATACATATAACGAATAGGATCGGATATCTATTTTCAAAAATATCAGTATTTATTATTTGCTTCATTTTTAATAAATATTACATATTAGTATTTGATTTGCTTCATAGAATTATGGATATCCATATTTTTTTGTTCGAGTCAAAACAAATAACAAATTAAATGGATATTTTACTTATCCCGACTTGGTTGCATCATAGTGTTAGAAATTAAGATGCCTTGACATCTACTACAAAAATGCCAACTAACTTAAAACAAAATCTAATTGTTTCAGCCGCCAAAACTGGCTCTTACTTTTCTACATAAGACTCAGACTATTCAGCCAGCCAAATGGATCGGCAAGCCGACGATATAATAAAATAAATTATTATAAAATAAATTAAAGAAAGAAAGAGGAAGCTGAGCCTTTAGCTATAAAAAGGAGAAACCAAGATCCATCATTTCATCATCCTCAACACTACACATAAGAAACAAATACACACACTCTCTATCTCTCTGTTCCCTTGCTTCTGATCAGTGTAATCACCAAGGTACCTTGAAGGAGAAGAAAGAAAGATCATAAAGAAAAAAAATGGGAATCCTTTTTGAAGAAACCTTAAGCTCTACCCCCACAATCCAAATTGCTACCGATGATGATAATGAGTTGGGATTAATGGCCGTAAGAATAGCCAACGCTGCAGCCTTTCCCATGGTTCTCAAAGCTACCCTTGAACTCGGTGTCTTTGACACTCTCTATGCCGCCTCTGTGTTCCTCTCACCATCTGAGATAGCAAGTAGGCTACCAACTGCACCACGTAACCCGGAGGCGCCAGCTTTGTTGGACCGAATGCTTCGTCTACTCGCTAGCTATTCCATGGTCAAGTGCGGTACAGACCAAGCTGGAAAAGGCGAGAGGGTCTACAGAGCCGAGCCAATTTGTAGGTTTTTCTTGAAAGATAACATTCAAGACATTGGATCCCTTGCTTCCCAAGTCACTGTCAATTTTGACAGCGTCTTCCTTAATACCTGGTAATTTTTTATTCATAGATTGAAAGTTATTACAACATTCAGTTTAAATATAATAAATCTTACCCTTATTGATACGCATTTTTCTCAGGGCCCAATTGAAAGATGTGGTGCTAGAAGGAGGAGATGCATTTGGCCGTGCACATGGTGGCATGAAACTCTTCGACTATATGGGAACAGATGAGAGATTCAGCAAGCTCTTTAACCAGACCGGATTTACCATCGCTGTCGTAAAGAAGGCTCTTGAAGTTTACCAAGGCTTCAACGGTGTAAATGTTTTAGTTGATGTGGGAGGAGGAGTTGGTAACACTCTTGGTGTTGTTACTTCCATGTACCCCAATATTAAAGGTATTAATTTTGATCTGACATGTGCCTTGGCACAAGCACCTTCATACCCTGGGGTGGAACATATCGCCGGAGATATGTTTGTGGATGTTCCAACCGGAGACGCCATGATCTTGAAAGTATGTTTAGTAACTCTCTTATCATAACACATATTCAAGTACGTATGTATGTAGTACTTTGTACTTATTTCTTTTGATTGTTTTTGAATTACAGCGTATACTTCATGATTGGACTGACGAGGACTGCGTGAAGATTCTTAAAAAATGCTGGAAATCACTTCCTGAAAATGGTAAAGTAGTTGTCATAGAGCTAGTCACTCCTGATAGTGCTGAGAGTGGAGATATCAACTCGAACATTGCTTTTGATATGGATATGTTGATGTTCACACAATGTTCCGGTGGAAAAGAGAGGTCTCGAGCTGAGTTTGAAGCGTTAGCCGCAGAATCTGGCTTCACCCATTGCAAATTCGTTTGCCAAGCTTACCACTGCTGGGTTATTGAGTTCTGTAAATAAAATGTTTAAATTAATGATTAATCCCATGTAATGTCTCAATTCGTCTTTTGATGCAATACAGCTTCAAGCAATAAAAATATTTAATTTATCATTGTCTCTCTACTCTCTAGGAACTAGTTCTAATTAACTGAATTCAGATTTACCCACCTTTTACTCTTACAAATGTATAAACAATCATCGTCCTCAAAAGCAATGCAAAGCTAGTTTTTCTCCACATATACTATTCAGCCACCGAGCTGGACCCACGAGCCAGTGATATACTTAAATTGAATATTACAGAATAAAAATTAATAAATTAAAAAGAGAAGAATCTAAGCTTAATGAACCTATAAAATGACAAAACACTAAGACCACCTCCAACGGTGGGTTTAGGGTGAGGTTCTTAAGAAAAAAAGGGAAAAAAAATGATAAAATTAGACAGAACCGCTTCTTAATTAAGGGGATATAGAATCGGTTGAAACCCCATATGTGGCACATGTGTATTGGGTCGTTGCTTTCACACGAAAGGGAAAAAAAATTTGTCTCTTCTCTTTCTTCGTTAATCTCACTTCTTCGTCATTATCAAATCCTGTCGTCGATGTTGTCGAAATCTCCAAAGGAGATGATGTTTGATCTGATTCTTTCATCGTCGATGTTCTCCTCCAAATCCGTCCATGCAATCACCATGAAGGGTCGGATTCTTTTATTTTTAGAAAAGCTTTGTTTTCTGAAGAGAGAGAGAGGAAGAAAAAGAAGAAACAGCAGCCATGTTTTATGGGTTGTGGTTGTCCGCGCTGTTCCGTACGTCCTCTCGTATTTCTCCGATTCCAAGGATGAGCTCAAGCTCGACTTCTAAGACTTGATTTTCAGGTCAGTGGAAAAGTTGATCCGACGATTCCTATCAAATTGTGTCTCCGATTGATGTAATATTTAGCAAGATCTCCGCTGATAACGATTATAATCTGATTGGACCCTTGTTCGAGCTAATGTTCTAGGATCGAGTTTTGGTACTTACTTGAGCTTGATCACAATTGTAAACTTTAAAGTTTCAATTTTTATTTATGATTGATCTTTTAACGTAGGTTTCACAAGGCTTGTTCATGTGATTATGTTGAGAATACTTTCATTATGAAGAAGCTATGTTTGTAAATGAGGTATTGACTATATATACTTAGGCAAGCTAGTTTGCACCTTTTGTGTGCTGGCATGAGAGTCTTCTTGAGGAGAGCCTGTTAAATGCATCATAGCTTCTCTGTTCAATGCAAATGTGTTGTTGTCTCTGGTCATTTTTTTTTTGTGTGTATTGTGTCTGATCATTTTCTGTTCTCTTTTTTCATTTTGTTTCTTTCTGTTGCTTCTCCTCTGATCTAGCTTAGGTGATGAACCCCAAATAACATGATACAGAACAGGCTTTGTATCCTCATAACGTCAAATATTTGGGATGCTTTTTAGTACATCTAATGTTGCATTTCACATTATAAACTGTTGATCATGTGTACTGTATTTGCAATAACTATAGAACTAGCTTCTTTTTCATGAGTTTTATATGCATGTTAGTGAGCTCTGCACTGACCAAAGACGTGGTTTTGATATTGATTATGGTTTATAACCAATTGATCCTTGTAAAGTTCTGTGATTTCCTCAGACCTCCTTGAACAGGATTTTACCTCCCATGGAAGGGAACTTCTTCAGGCCTGATGCTCAACAAGCGCATGAGGACGGCTTCTTAGTTAGACAAGAAGACATCTCTGGAGCTAAGGCTGACTTGAAGATCAATGAACCGGACTAAAGCTGCAGTGGTGACAGGAACATAAGCTGAATGATATATTAGAATACATAAACCATACGGTTAACATGTGACACAAGAAGACATGGGAGTAGACACAACTGTATTAAATTTAGATCAGTACTGTGATTGCATTATATGAGTATTGTATATCTTAACTTGGTCCTTTTTTCAAATTGAAGATGCTTGATCCTTTTTTTCAAATTGCCATGTTTTTTTTCCAAATCCTCGTTATAACACAACACCTTTCTTTATTTGGTTACTAGTCTTCCATGTGACACAAATACAAGTCTTTCATGTGACATAAGAAGACACTTGGGATGACAACTAATCAGTTTTTTCTCGTTTATGATTTGTATTTGTATCTTTTAATATGTTTTTATGTCATTTTTATTTAAATTTTTATGTTATGAAATGCAATCATTGAACTTCTAAAAAAAAAAAAATTTAAGAACCTTTGAGAAGTTCTGATCCCATTGGACCATGAAAAAATAAATTACACTAACAAGGGTTCTAAACTTTTCAAATCACACAATTAACTATTAAATTAGTCATTAGAACCCTTAATGGGTTCTTACCATTGGAGTTGCTCTAAATCCTGGAAATTTTCTATTATTGAAAATGGTTGAAGAATCTAAAGCTTGTTCATAATCATAGAATGTTATCAAAAAAAAAATATCTGACCAAAGATATATTTAAGTTAATCATTGTTAGCCAATTTCAAGAACAATCTCTTTGGAAACAAAGGTTGTACCAAAGAAAAAGAGCATATACAATTCTCATACAATCTATATTTATGAACCGAACGTTTTATTATGCACCACATACACAATATAGTTAAGAGATCTCGAAATTATGAAATCACGTGGAATATATTTCATTGTAATTATTAGGAAAATTAATATTTGTGTGTAAATTAGATTTTTATTCTAAAAACTATTTAGATAATTATACAGTTAGTATAAATAACTCTATTCGTTCGCTAATGAATAAATCTGCAAAACAGTTATGTTTCCTCCATACTTATCATTTTATTATTTTGGCTTCTATGTTCGTAGCATGAATCTTCTTATGTTCATAACGAAATAATTTAGGATGTGTATCATGTCTTTAAGTTAGTTGATAAGGTTTTTTTTTTTTTTTGATTAACCTGGAGGGACTTCCACCCCCAGGGGCCAACCCCTCGGCGCGAGGCGGACCATTTGGTACTATGGGAAATTAGATACCCCAATTGCCTGGCCGGGGCTCGAAGTCGTGATGGCGGGCACCTCAGCCGAGGTTCCTTTACCACCAAACCACGAGGCCCGGTTAACTCCACGTATTCTTGGGATTTAACCTTAGTCCGGGTGGCCAACGCGAGTCATTAGTTGATAAGGTTGAGTTATATAAGTTGAAATTAATTAAGATAATTAAAAATTAAGTATATTAAATCATATGTTTAAATATGAAACAAAACCACTAACAAAATACCATGCTCGCATTTGGTTTTGGAGGAAAATAAAAATTAAAGTTTGTTTTGGTGTGATGTCATTTATTTGAATTATTATCTTTTTGCAAAAAAAAAATGCAACTCACTGCCTCCCTTACCACCACCATATATAACCATGCGAAAATAAAGGCAGTTTCGGTCGCACACGTAACGTTAACACCTTTGTAATTTTTTTTTTTTGAGTAATATGTTAAATTTATTCAAGAAAAAAGCTTTGGTACATCATGTGTAACTTGATTTTGTTTAACTGAACCTTCTAACTAAAAGATAACCTTACACCCGACAATTTTTTTTGAAATTTATGCCTGTGAAGCAAACCATCGCTGCAAAAGAGCTCGATGCTTTTTGACTCCCCATTGCTGAGATAGACAGACAATTGTTCTTGACGCGGTCAATAAACCGGACCAGGGATGCGACTGGCACTGGTACTGAACCATTGTAATTTAATAAGGCTGCTTTTAGAAGAAAAAAAAACTCTAGTATCTTATGATTAATTGGTGTAACTAATCCTATTATGTTCTGATCATTGAGTCCTAGATAATATAGTTAATGAAGCTTGACAATCCAAATTCTTGTGACCTTCCTGGAAGGACAACTCATGATGGAGGCCATAAAGGTCAACGTAATGTTACACTCACAAACTGAATAATCAATATTTATATTGCCTTCCTATGTCGCAATCGTTCTAATCAAGTGGCAGCTTGCGTATTCTCGAGTATATTATAATACTAGGATAAGACATGCATCTTGCGCAGGGTGAATTTATTTTTATATATTATCGATAGTTTTTTTTATATATTTGATCATTTTATTTATATATAAAAAATATTTTTTGTTGTTATTATATAATTTTTTTCCGATGGATCGGATCAATTTTTATAAAAATAATGGAACAAAACTATAATTAATACATCATGGGTTAATCGGATTGGACATTAAACAAATTATGACATAAAAACCTTATTTTTTCCATCGAACACATTCTTGAAAAAAGTGAACAGTATTGTTTTCACAGTTGAATTATTTTGA
>NC_027754.1:21834746-21841904 GCF_000695525.1 Brassica oleracea var. oleracea
TTTTAAAAAATTCAAAATATAACATATAAGAAAATTCTAACATATAAGAAAAATATAACATATAAGATGTCTTTATTTTTGTATTTTAAAGTCGTTTTAAAAGGAAATATATAACATATAAGGTTTCCTCTTTTTTTTTGTATTTTAAAGTCATTTTAAAAAATTCAAAATATAACATATAAGAAAAAATCTAATTTTTTTATTATATGGTTAATGTGGTTGTTTAATTTTTTAATAATATAAATTTAAACAAAAATGAAGAAGGATGCAAAAATTGTTATTAAATCTTTATTATTCATAATCATTAATTGTCATATATATGTAAATCATATTAGGTAATTCTGTAGCTTTTATTTAAGGAAAGAATACACACTTCCTATATTTTAGGTTAATATAATGTTCACTAGTGTTATATAATTATGGAATAATGTGACACTATTAGATTAAACTATACTTTATATTAGATGCTCTAGAATTCTTTGAAATGGAATTTAGAATGCATTTAGAGTGTCACCTAGGATTTGGATTTTTTTTTAATTAATACAAAATTAAAATTCTAATTTTTTAAATGCTTCTCAATTAATATATAGGAGATTATGTCTATCAAATTGAAGAACAAAAAAAGATACATAGATACATGTAAAGATTGGGTTGACAAAAAAAAAGATACATGTAAAGATTGTTGTCCAAAAAAAAAAGATACATGTAAATTTTTTTGCTACAATTAACGACCTACCATTCGAAGCCTAAAACATACTCTTTGGTTGACCACAGTGATTAATTTAAGTAAATCTCTCCTTTGAACATTGACTTTATAAACCAACTGACTTGAAACAAAGACTGGTTCTTACCTGTTTCAGACGCTAAGAATGGTTCTTAGTTAGAGAGACTATTCAGCCAGCCAAATGGACCGACACACCACCAGTACTATTAATTGAAATTAAATAAGTAAGAAGAGGCTAAGCCTTGGTTATAAAAAGAAGTAACAAAGATCCATCAAATCATCATCATACTCAAACACTACATAGAACAAAACACACAACATCAGCCTCTCTCTCTCAATATATTTGCTTCTAATCAGTGTGGTAACTGACGGTGAAAGAAAGATCATAAAGAAAAAAAATGGGAATCCTTTTTGAAGAAACCTTAAGCTCTAACCCCACAATCCAAATTGCTACCGATGATGATAATGAGTTGGGATTAATGGCCGTGAGAATAGCCAACGCTGCAGCCTTGCCCATGGTTCTCAAAGCTGCCCTTGAACTCGGTGTCTTTGACACTCTCTATGCCGCCTCTGTGTTCCTCTCACCATCTGAGATAGCAAGTAGGCTACCAACTGCACCACGTAACCCGGAGGCGCCAGCTTTGTTGGACCGAATGCTTCGTCTACTCGCTAGCTATTCCATGGTCAAGTGCGGTACGGACCAAGCTGGAAAAGGCGAGAGGGTCTACAGAGCCGAGCCAATTTGTAGGTTTTTCTTGAAAGATAACATTCAAGACATTGGATCCCTTGCTTCCCAAGTCATTGTCAATTTTGACAGCGTCTTCCTTAATACCTGGTAGTTTTCTATTCATAGATTGAAAGTAACTACAACATTCAGTTTAAATACAATAAATCTTACCCTTATTGATACGCTTTTTTCACAGGGCTCAATTGAAAGATGTGGTGCTAGAAGGAGGAAATGCATTTGGCCGTGCACATGGTGGCATGAAACTCTTCGACTATATGGGAACAGATGATGAGAGATTTAGCAAGCTCTTTAACCAGACCGGATTCACAATTGCGGTTGTGAAGAAGGCTCTTGAAGTTTACGAAGGCTTCAAAGATGTGAAAGTGTTGGTTGATGTAGGAGGAGGAGTTGGCAAAACCCTTGGTGTTGTTACTTATAAGTATCCTCATATTAAGGGTATTAATTTTGATCTGACTTGTGCCTTGGCACAAGCACCTTCTTACCATGGTGTAGAACATGTGGCCGGAGATATGTTTGTGGATGTTCCAACTGGAGATGCCATGATCTTGAAAGTAAGTGTTCAACAACTCTTTTATCTTAAAACTTTTTTATTACTTTGTACTTACTTTGGGGTTTTAAATTGTTTTACAGCGTATACTTCATGATTGGACTGACGAGGACTGTGTAAAAATTCTTAAAAACTGTTGGAAATCACTACCAGAAAACGGTAAAGTTGTTGTGATAGAATTAGTCACTCCTGATGACGCTGAGAATGGTGACATCAACGCAAACATTGCCTTTGACATGGACATGTTAATGTTCACCCAATGTTCCGGTGGGAAAGAGAGGTACGAGCTGAGTTTGAAGCTTTGGCTGCAGCTTCTGGCTTCTACCATTGCAAATTCGTTTGCCAGGCTTATCACTGCTGGATTATTGAGTTCTGTAAATAAAATGTATAAGAATTAATACAAACCTAAATCTACATAATAACCAAGTTCCATCTTTGTTTCAATTATTTGTTTGTAATGAATAATAAGCATATACCCTTTTGCCTTTTGTATTCTAGCAATTTCATACAAAAATGAAGCTTCTTATCTTATCTCATTGTACTCTTTAAGAACAAGATTTAATTAAATTTTGCACATAAAATTCAAATGGTTTCCTTTTAAAGAGCTCACAAGTCACAAGTGCATATTCATTACTCAACGGTCGGCTACTTCCATTTGTTTCCTTCCTCTTTGTCTTGCGTCAACTGCTTGTCGTCTGCATATTCACGAAATATAACGGCTATTTCTCTAATTTAATGTCTTATCCATCCCGTTATTGCAAAAGATCAAAAGAATCTTGTTCACATTAATCTTCATATGATTTTAAATCTAATTTCCCTCTATATCTGTCTATATTCTATAGTCTGAAATTAAAATTCAAACTAAAAGGAAATGTTAGTGTATAGTACAGCTCGACTAGCCTTGATTGCTAGAGCATTAGCATTAGCGGTAGCAGTATGCTATAGAAACAATATGCTGCAGGAGCTGTATGCTTTTTCTAAACTGTTTAATAAGATGATTGGTAGAGCAATATGAGTATGTTATTTAAAATTATTATAAAAATTAGTATATAATATATAATATATTTATTTTTAATGAATATATTTCTAATATATATATAAATATATTTAACATATAAAATTAAAAAGATATATAATTAATTTATGTTATTTAATAATTTTTAAATTATGCTTATATCGAAAAATATTATTTTAAAATAAGTTTTATAATTAAAATATATATTTTTAAAAATAATATTTCACATTTAAAATAAATTAAATTATATGAATTAAATTATATTTTAAATGTGAAATACTCTTTTTTTAAAATATATATTTTTATTATAAATTAACTTTAGAAATCAAAATTTTATTTTCTAGATATAAAAATAATTTTATGATATTATTAAATAAGATAAATGAATTAATTATATATTTTATTTAATTTTATAAATTTTAAATGCAAATGTTCTTCTAAAAGTTTCATATGAGAACATTGGCCAGAGAGCATTTGTAGAGCATTAGCATTTAGTAAATGCTTTTTTTTAATGTTTTTCTAATAATTGTTGATTGGATAATGTAGAGCATAATGCTAATGCTCTACCAATCAAAGCCTAAAGCAAGCTATACATTCTAAAAAAATCTGAGACATTTTAGTGAGTAGCTAGTGGAGACCACAAAGAGATTAGAAAGAAACAACATTGATTTATAATAGCACATCGCCCTAAGATTCTCACAAGAGACCACCTAACCATAAGAGCAAAAAGGAGAATGCATGATTACAAGATTAACCTTAAGTTGTAATTAGCAATTAAGATCAGAAAACGTAATCATTCCTCCCTTGTAAAGCTACTGCTACAGAAAACCTTCTTCTCTCTCTAGAATAGATAAAACATGGCTACACAGGACAAAACTAGCTTCAGCTTTACTGTGATCATCATCACCTGCACACACACAACATCAAACATTCCTATAAATAAATTCAATTCGTATTGAAAAGAAAATATAGTATTTATGTGTGTTTATTGTTGTTGCACTGAGTGTACCTGACGTGCTGAATTTGTGGAAGTGGTGGGCAAAGGGTTAATGGAAGTAGAGTCGACATCTCCGGTGGGAAGTGGCACAGCCGGATTACTGTTGATGAACGGAACTCCGTCTCCTGGTACCGACACCGACGTGATCTCTGACGGAGATGGTCCCGGAGAGATAGCTGAACCTTCCCTTGGACCTAATGGCCATGGGTAAGAAGGAGAAGATGAGACCACTCCTCCTTCCGAGACAGGAACAGGAGCCACTGCTGGTGTTGGTGGCTGCGACGGCGGAGATGCATTGGCGAGAATGACTTGAACTGAGAGCTTCTGGTTGAGTTGGCAGGTCTTGAGGTGAGATGTGTTGTTTTTGAAAGAAAAGTAGTAAGAGCCTGTTCTTGATGGGTACCACTGCGTTTGAATTAAGGGACAATAAAAAGATTACTAGAGTGAAAGTTAACATGTTTAGGTTTGAAACTTCGAAATTTAAGAATGTAAAAGGAAGATTTGATTATCATTGAGCCTTGAACATATGACTTTTTGCGTCTAAAACTATGACTAATCAATTTAACGGTGTGTTAAAAAAAAAATCAATTTAACTTTTTTTTGTGAGAACGAAGCATCGGATTTAAGTTATATTTAATACTAATCCACTTAAACTATTAAATTAATAATGAAAAGAGGGTTTCAGACATAAAACAGAGGAAAACAGAGGAATAGTCTTTCTTTGTCAATCTCAAGAACAGAGAGGAAAAAGGCGAACTTGTAAATATCAAAACTTTATGAAATTTCAGAGAAACCCATATGAATTTCAGACCCTCTCAAGCAATTAACCAGATTATTTTCAAAATTTGTAACGAATTAAGAGAAATGTGAATGTGAAAAAGAAATATATATACCGTGAAGGAGGTGGAGTTATGTTTTGTAAGAAGAGTGGCTTGAGGGAAGTTGCAGACATTGAATGCATCTTTAGTCCTGAAGATGTAGAGATCGTATCCGTACTTGTGTCTGAAAACTGGGGGAAAAGAACAAATTAATTAAGAGAAAATCTAGCAAAATAGGAGAAATAAAAGGACTGTACTTGAAAATACACTTACTAACGGAGTCGCCGACATGGACAACAGGAGTTTTCCAGACAGAGATACCATCGACGAGAAAAGTGGCGGAGAGAGAAGGACGAGAGAAGAGAGAGAGGAAGCAGAAGAAGAAGAAGACCAGCATTAAGGAGGAGAAAGAGAGATGTTTCTGATATGAAACCATTATTTTTTGCTTGAAATGGGGAGAAGCCTAGGTTAAGAGATTGTGAAAAAAAAAGAGGTAAAGAACTTCAATGATGCCTTCCCTTTTTATCTTTGCAGGCAGGCTTCTCTCTCACTTGCAGTAGGTCAAAAGAGAGGTTAGTGTGCCTATGGAGCTTAGGGAGAAGAGATGAAAGAAAGAGAAGAGTATTTTGAAAAGTGTGCAGTGAGTGTCTGTCTGTTTTACGTTTATGTGTCTGTGTTGAATAAATGGAGAAGATTGAGAATTTTGAGGAGTGTTTTTTTATTTGTGAAAATTTTCCATCACTATACTGAATTAACAATGAAAATGAAAATTATTTGATTTTGAATTATGAGTACCAGGTACAAGTTTGCATATAAAAAAAACATTTGACTAGTTAAAGTCTATAACTACTTTTCTTTCTTGGATTTGTTTAACTAGACTCTTACACTTATCTTCTATCTTGTATGCTTCAAGAAATTAATATAAAAACAGTATTCTTACGTATCTAGATTTTTTTTTTTTTTTTTTGACAACTTCGGGCCACAACGGGCCGGCCCGTTAGCCCATTAACCCCATGAAAGGGAGGCTCCTTCCATTGGAGCAGAGGAGGGATTGAACCCTTAATGCCAAGGTGAACTTTTGTCACAAGGCATGGCCACTGGGCCATGACCATCTCGGCTTGATCGGATTGATTAATCTCTTGTTTGAACCAAACTTATATTGAAAGAAGGAAATTTATAGAAGAGAGGTATAAATCTCATGGTTTATTAGTTCAAGAATAAGATTGGAAGACAGCTGATCTATAGAAAGAGAGGTTTCTCTGTAAGGAAATAAGCAACTATAGTAAATGGTTTAAGAAATATAGGTGCCATCATTTTTATCACGGGAAATAATGCTGTACCGATAGAAATCTGACAAAAGAGTGTGAACCATAAAAAAAAAACTTACAAGTATAAAGAGGCATATAAATAACAAAGAGTAAAAGCAATAAAGAGAGAATTATATAACGAGATAATGATGGTGATTGTGATTCTTAAATCATTAAGCCTGTGATTTAACCCCCAACATGTTTCTGATGATCCCTAATTTCCCTTTGATCAAAACGAATAAACTCCAAACATAACTGTTCCAAAATCCAACATTCTGCTCAAAAACAAACAAAACAACAAACTTAACTATTGGTTTATATAGCTTTTACATTGTATTTGGTTTAGTTAGTTTCACTTATCACACCCGATTTGTTCCGGTTAACTGATTCTATCAAGTGTATATAGTGACTCATTTGTCACAACGTTAATACTAACAGAAAAGTATTTCTATTTTGGCTTCTTCTTCCTCTCTCATGAACGTCCTTTTTTCCCATGTTTACTTGAAGAAGAATCCATATTTTCTGTTCATTTGATTCACTAAAATGGTATCAGAGCGTTGAGCTCAGCTCAACATTGTTTCCTTCTCACGATTTGTGTTCGATCGAGCTTAGTTTTGGATTTTCCCCTTCGGTTCTCTGTTCGTTCGAGCTTTGTCGTTTTCTGAGTTTTCTTTTCCGATCATCGATTCTGTCGCGATGGTGGTCAATCTTCGTCGCAGTCGTCGTTCTGGTCGTTTTACACGTGCTGGTAGCTCGAATCATCCTCCTGGTGGCTCCGCTTCTCCTGCTGAAGCCGTTGCAGCCCCATCTCTCGGAGATTCGTTCGCTCTCTCCGCCGTGATGAACCCCGACAACGTTCACTCTCCGCTGTTCCTTCATCATGCGGATCATCCAGGCTTGCAGATCGTTTCCGTACAGCTGGATGGATCCAACTACACTCAGTGGTGCTCTGCCATGAAGATCGCTCTTGGCGCGAAGAACAAGATCTCATTCGTTGATGGA
>NC_027754.1:21843234-21850944 GCF_000695525.1 Brassica oleracea var. oleracea
CTTCTCCATGATGTACTTGGATTTTCGAAAGCTAAGAATAAAGGATCTTTACATTGTGATATCTGTCATCGAGCTAAACAAAAGAAGTTAACGTACACATTGAATCCTAAGCTTTGCTCCCATCCTTTTGATCTACTTCACATCGATGTTTGGGGTCCATTTTCTGAGCCAACACAAGAAGGTTACCGTTACTTCCTCACAATAGTCGATGACCACACACGAGTTACCTGGATCTATTTACTCAAACTGAAGAGCGACGTCCTTACCGTGTTTCCAGACTTCATTACAATGGTTGAAACTCAATATTCAACTCGAGTTAAGTCAGTACGCTCAGACAATGCGCCTGAAATACGTTTTGAAGCTCTGTATAAAGCCAAAGGCATCGTCTCTTATCACTCTTGTGCAGAAACTCCGGAACAGAACTCCGTTGTTGAGAGAAAACACCAGCACATACTCAACGTAGCTCGTGCACTGATGTTCCAGTCTGGGATTCCATTAAATATGTGGGGTGATTGTGTTCTTACTTCGGTCTTTCTCATCAATCGAACACCTTCTCCAGTAATCTCCAACAAGACGCCTTATGAGATGCTTACTAACAAGCTTTCAAATTACTCCAATCTAAAGACATTTGGTTGTCTCTGTTACGTAAGTACTTCTCCTAAGCAGCGTCATAAATTTCAAGATAGAGCTCGTGCTTGTGTGTTCCTTGGATACCCTTCAGGATACAAGGGTTATAAGTTGTTTGATCTACAGACCAACAACGTATTTATATCTCGAAATGTGGTATTTCATGAGACATTGTTCCCATATCTTCAATCTTCTACGCCTACTGGTTATGAAAGGTTCTTCCCACGGATATTCACTCCTACAGAGCCATCTGAGCCTGCATCCTGCTCTACTCCTCCTGTTATACCTCAACATGTCAATGTTCCCACCAAGAGGATCTCTAAACCACCACGTCATCTTCAGGATTACCAATGTTCCTCTGCAGTTTCTTCAACAGAACACCCCATCTCCAACGTAATCTCCTATGCTGCTCTCTCGGATCCTTACATGATCTTTATTAATGCTCTCAATAGCATACCTGAGCCTTCTTCTTATGCTCAAGCCCGTAAGATCAAGGAATGGTGTGACGCTATGGGTATTTAGATAACGGCTCTTGAAGATAATAAGACATGGATTGTATGTTCTTTGCCAGCAGGGAAGACAGCAGTGGGTTGTAAGTGGGTTTTCAAAATCAAGCTTAATGCTGATGGAACACTTGAAACTGTGAACTCAGAGACTTGGGGACACTTCGATATTTCTTGGGGCTTGAAATTGCTCGCTCATCTGCTGGGATTACTTTATGTCAGCGGAAATACATTTTGGATCTTTTGACTGAGACAGGATTACTCGGTTGTAAACCTGCCTCTATTCCCATGGATCCTAGTGTTAAATTGTCTACAGAAGATGGAGTTTTACTTGAAAATCCTGAGGTGTATCGTCGACTGATAGGAAAGCTTCTGTATCTGACATTTACTCGTCCTGATATCACATTTGCAGTACATCAGTTATGTTAGTTCACAGCTCTTCCTCGTACTCCTCACCTTCACGCAGCGTACAAAGTTCTCCATTACTTGAAAGGAACGGTTGGTCAAGGTCTCTTCTATTCCTCTACCTCTGATCTACGTCTCTCTTCGTTTGCTGATGCTTCTTGGAGTTCTTGTCCTGACACCCGTCATAGAAGAGAGGTATAAATCTCATGGTTTATTAGTTCAAGAATAAGATTGGAAGACAGCTGATCTATAGAAAGAGAGGTTTCTCTGTAAGGAAATAAGCAACTATAGTAAATGGTTTAAGAAATATAGGTGCCATCATTTTTATCACGGGAAATAATGCTGTACCGATAGAAATCTGACAAAAGAGTGTGAACCATAAAAAAAAAACTTACAAGTATAAAGAGGCATATAAATAACAAAGAGTAAAAGCAATAAAGAGAGAATTATATAACGAGATAATGATGGTGATTGTGATTCTTAAATCATTAAGCCTGTGATTTAACCCCCAACATGTTTCTGATGATCCCTAATTTCCCTTTGATCAAAACGAATAAACTCCAAACATAACTGTTCCAAAATCCAACATTCTGCTCAAAAACAAACAAAACAACAAACTTAACTATTGGTTTATATAGCTTTTACATTGTATTCGGTTTAGTTAGTTTCACTTATCACACCCGGTTTGTTCTGGTTAACTGATTCTATCAAGTGTATATAGTGACTCATTTGTCACAACGTTAATACTAACAGAAAAGTATTTCTATTTTGGCTTCTTCTTCCTTTCTCATGAACGTCCTTTTTTCCCATGTTTGCTTGAAGAAGAATCCATATTTTCTGTTCATTTGATTCACTAAAATTAACCTTAAGATTTGTCTTTGCTTGAAGTGTGTGTACCTTATGTAAGATAATTAAATTCACTCATTTTAATTCGCAGTGTTTCAAGAAAATGAATAGAGCAAATCGGTATAAACAAATGAGACGAGCATGGTCCAGCTTTTCTAATTTGTATTAGAACCATACGGATGGCACAGCCTTTTGTTCACACGTCTCGTCGTATTTGTGTTTAGCTTTATGCATATGCTAAAACGACAAGTACTACGTGACAAAACGCGAGCTTCGGCCAGACCCCCAAAAATCCGTTGCCGTTTCTTTTCATGGACTTCATGTTTATAAATTTTCTTTTAGATAATCAACATGGTTAAAGCGCAAAATACAAAGAGTACTAGTTTGCAATTCTTCATAACGTAAATTCAAAATAATTAATGTGAACCTGGACTCTTCAGATATATGAATGTCTAAAACATGTGATCATAAAAACGTACTTTGAAAAGTATATATAAGGTGCGAAAGTGGCTTATTGAAGTCATGATTTAGCTTACGTGATCTCATTTCGCTCTGAATGTTGAGAGATCGTAGAGTGTGCATTTGGTTGAGAGATGTTTGAATGAGTTAACAAAGACAACATTCACATTTGGTTAATTAAGGCGTTTCCAGGAATTACGAATATCAGTTAATATCTTGTTAAGAGAATCAGTACATGTGATTCTATGTTTTGATGATAAGAACATGTTGGAAGTCAGGGATTCCAACGTAGTAGTATATTTTATTTGTTCTCTTGTGATAGTTCCAAGAAGTGACTCAGCTGTTTGCATCATATGGAGTTTGGGACATGGATCTTCATCATGTCGCCAAAGAAATTGGTTGGTTTTTAGTTCTTACTTGTGTTGTTCATTCTTGCAGTGAGGTCATTGATCCCGCGGCAATATTTTCTATGCTTTATGGGAGTGAACATTTTGAAGAATACATAGGGCAGCTTGATGTGGTGTCAATGGCTTCACTTGATATCCTCTCTGAAAGGGATCAGACTGATACTAAAATGATCATAGAAAAAATGAGGGTGAACTTATATATCATCTATGAATATGTCCTGCTTAATGAAAAGCCTTTAATTACCTTCCCTTACTGACATACATCAACCATGAAACATAAGAAACCATATCTAAATTTTGTTAACTCTTCTCACATGCACGCTGTTGAGAAGGTTAAAAATCTCTTCCTGAGAGACAGTTGTTTAGATTATTAGAAGGGATAAAAGAATTGTGCTTGACATGTCACCTGGACATAGAGTACATATTCATCCTTTTATTCTTATTTGCTAACCATGTTAGATTGCTTTTGGTTGCAGGCTGTTGAGAATAAAAGAAAGAGAAGAGAAGCTTGCACAAATTCTTAAGGACCGCCTCAACGGCTCAACCTATATGTCACGAACAAAGACAAATTTATTAGCAATGTTAAAGCTGAAGTAGGAAGACTCTCAAATGCAGGTAACATGTTATGTAGCATATTGTTCTCCTTTCATAATTCATACTTCCTCTTTCAATCAATGCCACTTCTGTGATAAAAAAAGCAGACTCACCTCCTTATGTATCTATTCTTCAACAGCATACGGTGTGGAAATGTTGAACACAATCAGATATATATGTATATGTAAGACAAGCAGTGATAGAGCTTGGGAAGAAAGATATAAATTTCGGTGTACCCTTTCTTGCTGAATGGTTTAGGACGAAAGGTCACCTCTTCAAATCCCAAGTGACAGCTGCAACAGGTTAGTGACATAGGAACTAGGAAGAAAGGCAACTTCATCAAGATCACTCATGTCAGGTCTACAAGTTGTAGTGTTGGTTACATAGTGAACATTTAATTCAGCCACTGAAAAGAAACCTTAAGAATACTTTCTTAGCCTTCTAGAACTTGGACTCAGGTTCTTCAAGTTCCCACTGCCAAGAGAGATCTTCGTGCAAGGGCCAGGGGGTTAAAAACTTTGGGGAAGATCTTCAGGTACGTATGTTGTCATTTGCTTCTTGGAGAATATAGTGCATATTTGTTTTGTTTTTTTGCTTAAAATATAGTGCATATTTGTTCAAATATTCATTAGAGAAAGCAGAAGGAAAGACTGATTAACAAGACTATAACTTTCTGGTCGTATAGAAGAACAAGATAGCTAGTGAGAGTGATCCTTTAGTAAGAGCCGAACTTCACAAAATAAACGGAAACTGTCAAGACCGTGATGCATCCACATGACCAAAATCCGATGAAGCATCTCATTCTACATTTGGGCCTCAGGTACATCCATCTCTTTCCTCCTTAATTATCCTCTCTATCAACTACGTACACACATTATGTACGTATTACTAGTATTTTCTTACATCAAACATAACTGACTATGACTGAAGATGACATTGTTTCATACATTGTGAGACACAGCTCCATGTTCGTAATGTGATTTGAGATTCAAAAATCATTTATCGTAGATGTAAATAGGACGTGATGGTATATGAGAGATGATAAGATACAGTATACTACTGACTGTGTTGGGAATATATACTATTACGTAGCCGTAGCAAACTAGTTGACTCATAGTCTGATAGTCTCTCTCTTACATATATTGCTCTGAATTCTTGGATAGCAGCAGTGTAATTGCAACTCTGAAAACTCATGAAATGCAATTTATGTAGGAATAGCGCCAGTTATGGGCGGTCGCATTGACCGCCTGGACCCACTCCATTTTCTTGTTTTTTTTTCTTTTTATTAACATTCATTTATTTGATTTAAATTTAGATAGTGTTCTAAATGTGAAAATATAAAATATTTTAATCAAAAATAAATAAAAACATGTAAACCAACACTTTGTTTTAAAAATAATTTTAATAATCATGAAAATATTAAAAATTAATAATAATAAAGCTTAAAAAAATCTGTCCAAGGACCCATGATAATGTTGGAGCCGGCCCTAAAAACCCTTATGTGGAAACGCCTAAGCTTGGAGATGAGAAATTCAACTATTACCTTCCGAAGGACCGCGCCACCTCCAAGAGCGCATAGACACTCTCAAGTCAGACAAGAGATTGTGAGAGGTAATTTCCCTTTTGTGTTCATATAATATTTACAAATCTAAGCCATTTTGCATATATAGCGGTAAACATTATGTAATTTGATTATTGTTAGTAGGAGAAATTATTGGATCTTTGAAAAGCACATGAGATCTCATCTTTATGTATCTTATCTATTAAAACAGAAGTCATTATTTCTTTAATGTGTGATATTTCATTTTAAACCATTTTTTATAAAATCATTACATTTAAAGGCATTTAACTATCATATCATTCATTTTTATAATAATTATAATCACAAATATATCATACTAATATCTTAACAAAATCAACAATATACTATTTTTAAGGAGAATCTCAAAATTGTTCACTATTAATATATGCTAAATTCAAAAATTTGTAGTCAATACCAATCAATTAAATATAATTAAATATACCAACTGATTTATAAAAAATATTTTAACCCTTTAATCTAATAATTGTTAACAACATTATTAATTATTTTGTAAGCCATTAACTATTTTTAGATCACGTCATTAACAAAAAACAATTCAAAACATTATAGATACATATGATCGTGTATACTATTTTTAGTATTATATTATGCAGCCATAACATATGATTATTGTTATTACTTTGATGATTTTAAAAAATTATCACAACATGTGATTGTTCTTTAGTATAATTAACAATCTTTATCAAATTAATACCATTCTAAAACATATAATATAATTTTTTATAATCATATAACAAAATTTAAAATATATTTAATAATTATAATCTATCAGACGTATTTTATATTGTGGTTCTAAAGTTTATTGATTTTACCAATAATATATTTGTAAATCACAAAAAAATTATTTATATAACAGTTATAACAAAAGATCTTAAAATTTCTAAGAATATTCTACTTTTTAAATTAAACTAACCACACAATTATGAACTCCTAAAATCATAAAGATCACTTATATCTCATTTTAGTATAGTTTACAAAAACTATAAAAACTTGCTAATAAATAGTAAAAATTATATTAAAATTACATCAAAATAGATTTTATTAAATATTTTGATGATTAGAAAAGTAATGAATACAATGTTTTTATACATTTAAATTACTGTTAAAACTAATCAATTATCAGCTGAAATAATATCTAGAGTTTACAACACATATGTTAAAACGTAATCAAGTTCTCTCTAGAATGATGTACAAACGTTAAATTTAAATTGAAAAATAATTTGATATATAAAATAAATTGTAATCTATATAATAGAAAAAAATATAGCATATTTTTTTTGTCTGTGAAACAAATGTATATACAAATATCGATGTACTAATATATATAATCAACTAAATGATACTATTTTCATTCGTTTACTTTGATATTTAGATTTGTTCACACAAATTAAAGAAAAATAATAATTTTCTATTTTATCTAACCAAAAATTCACCTAATCATAATTCAATCAATGAAAAAGCTAACTGGATAATATAAAAGTATATAAAGATAATAAATAAATAAATTTGCATTTAAAATTGAAAATATCATCTAATTTGGAGTGAAAAGAATTCTCTAAAACGTCATATATTAAAAACAAAGTGAATATGTTCTACAAAAAAAAACACTAGAAATTTTTCGCTTTGTATAGAATTATTAAATTACAAGTTACTTATCAAACATATCAATTTGATTTTTCCACCATCCAAAATCTAAATACGCAACTGACATAACTTACAATTTTTTCAATTCAATTTGAAAAAACACATGCGCAGTTGCGCGAGTCAAAATCTAGTAATTGTTTTAGTTAAATATGAATGTGATCTTTGGAGATCATATGTGTTGGGATTCTTATTCTGATTAGTCATTTATGAAGAAAAATATTTAGAGAGAGAGACATATGAAGCAGTTATGTAAAATAACTTTAACTTATCTCACTACAAGAAAACACATGCTTTACGAGGAAATTTAACGAGGAAAAACAATCCTCGTAAATTTACGTCTATTTTACGAGGAACTTACGTGGAAAACTAAAGTCATCGTTATTTTCTCGTAACGTAACGACAAAAGTGTTTCGTCGTAAAGTGGATGTAACTTGACGAGTATTTTACGAGGAAAAACTATTTCCTCGTAAATACGACGTAAACTTTGCGTGTTATTTACGAGGAAATAGTTTACGTGTATTTAGCGAGGAAATTTTGAATCCACCAACTTTGTAGGTGTTACACGTTTTTTTTTTGCCACCTAATTAATTTTCGTCGTAAATTCATAGGAAAATTACAACTA
>NC_027754.1:21852739-21853288 GCF_000695525.1 Brassica oleracea var. oleracea
GGTCAAAAGTTCTCCGGGATGAAGAGTCATGATTGTCATGTCTTTATGCAACGACTACTGCCCTTTGCATTTGCGGAGCTACTTCCAACAAACATACATGAAGCACTTGCAGGAACGTAGTGTATTATATCACAATAATTTACAAAATAATATATGACTAACAATGTGTTTAATTTTTTTTCGAATATAAAAGGCATTGGAACATTTTTCAGGGATCTGAGCACACGCACTCTTAAAGGAGAACATTCCCATCTTATTGTGCAACTTGGAAAAGATATTTTCTCCCGGATTTTTTGACGTCATGGAGCATCTAGCTGTCCACCTCCCATATGAGGCATTGCTTCGAGGACCTGTACATTACGGATGGATGTATCAGTATGAGCGAGCCATGAAATATTTGAAGGGAAAAGCAAAGAACCTCGCCAAAGTTGAAGGTTCTATAATTGCTGGAAGTTTGACGGAAGAAGTTTCTCACTTCACATCGTACTACTTTGCGTCAAAAGTACGTACACGGAGAAGAGCTCCAAGAAGATATGATGATGGTGGTGT